>NC_090011.1:1992679-2041244 GCF_036417845.1 Apteryx mantelli
TAGGCCTGCTCCCAGCACTCCTGGCGTTCCCAGCGTTCCCAGGTCTCCCAGCAGGCCTGCTCCTGGCATTCCCAGCATTCCAGCGCTCCCAGCAGGCCCATTCCCAGCACTCCCAGCGTCCCAGCAGGCCTGTTCCCAGCATTCCCAGTGCTCCCAGCAGGCCCATTCCCAGCTCTCTCAGTAGACCCATTCCCAGCATTCCAGTGCTCCCAGCAGGCCCGTTCCCAGCAGCACAGTTCTCCCAACAGGCCCATTCTCAGTGCTCCCAGCAGGCCCGTTCCCCAGCGCTCCCAGCGTTCCCAGCAGGCCCGTTCGCCAGCAGCTCCCAAGCGTTCCCCAGCTCTCCCAGCGCTCCCAGCAGGCCCAGCATTCCCGGCGCTCCGGGCGGGGCGCACCGACGACGCGGAGGCGCAGGCTGGCCGTGTCCTCCATGTTCTCGATGCGCACGCTCAGCTCGTACTGGCCCGAGTGCTGCCGCCCGGCCGCCCGGATGAAGAACACCGTGTCCAGCTCCGACGTGCGGATGTTCACGTCCCTCGGCCAGCGGCTGCCCCTCCTTGCTCCAGGTCACCTGCGGCCGCGGCTTCCCCTGCGCGTCGTCCCCCCCGGCAGCGTCACCCCCTGCTCCGGTGACCTCCGAGGGGTCCCGGGGGCTGCCGGTGTCCCCAAAAGTGCTCCGGGGGCCACCGGCATCCCCAAAGGTGCTCCAAGGATCGTGGGTGTCCCCAAAAGTGCCCCAAGGGCCACAAGGGTCCTCAAAGGGGCCCCAAGGGATCGTGGGTGTCCCCAAAAGTGCCCCAAGGGCCACCGGCATCCCAAAGGTGCTCAAGGGATCACGGGT
Source organism: Apteryx mantelli (assembly GCF_036417845.1). Classification (NCBI taxonomy): domain Eukaryota; kingdom Metazoa; phylum Chordata; class Aves; order Apterygiformes; family Apterygidae; genus Apteryx; species Apteryx mantelli. Next base: position 1,993,521 of record NC_090011.1, read on the forward strand.
GTCCCCAAAAGCGCCCCAGGGGCCACCAGCATCCCAAAGGTGCCCCAAGGGATCGTGGGTGCCCCCAAAAGTGCCCCAAGGGCCACAAGTGTCCCCAAAGGTGCCCCAAGGAATCATGGGTGTCCCCAAAAGTGCCCTGGGAGCCATGAGTGTCCCCCAAAGGTGCCCCAAGGGATCACGGGTGTCCCCCCAAAAGTGCTCCAAGGGCCACAAGTGTCCCCAAAGGTGCCCCAAGGGATCATGGGTGTCCCCAAAAGTGCCCCAAGGACCATGAGTGTCCCCAAAGGTGCCCCGGGGGGGCTGCGAGCTTCCCCCCCGCGGTGCCCCGGGCGCTCACCTGGAAGGGGATGACGATGGTTCACCTGCTCCCCCACCTTCCTCACGTAGGTTTGCCGGAGCTGCCGGGGACAGGCGGATCTTGGGGCGCTCTGCGGACAGAGGAGCCGCGCGGGGGTGAGCCCGGACACCCCCCCCCCACCCCCAAACCACCCACCACCCTTGGGTGCTGCCTGCCCGCCCCCCCCCCCGCGGCACCCACCCACGATCTCCCGGATGGTGACGGGCTGCAGCATGGTGGCCGGGGGGGCTCTTGCCGGCGATGTTGACGCCGATGACGCGGAAGAGCAGCTTCTCGCCCGTCGGCAGCCCCTTGGCCGTGAAGCCGCAGCGCTCCACCAGCTCCGTGTTGGCCGGGATCCACTCGTCCGCTGCGGCGGGCCGGGGGGGGGGCCGGGAGGGGGCAGGGGATTAGCGGGGTGCGGGATTAGGGGCATGGGATTAGGGGGATATGGGATTGGGGGGGCACGGGGTTGGTGGTATGGGGTTGGGGGCACGGGATTAGGGGGGTATGGGATTACCCGGGTGTGGGGATTGGAGAGATATGGGATTAAGAGGGCACGGGATTAGGGGGGGCATGGGATTAGGGGGTATGGGATTAGGGGAGCATGGGATTAGGGGGCACAGGATTAGGGGGCGTATGGGATTGGGGTATGGGACTAGGGGGATATGGGATCAGCAGGGTACGGGGTTGGTGGTATGGGATTTGGGGCATGGGATTAGGGGGCATGGGATTTGGGCAAGGGATTAGGGGGTACAGGGTTGGGGGTATGGATTAGGGGCCATGGGACTGGGAAGATGGAATTGGGGGTATGGGAGTAGGGGGGATGGGAATATGGGATTAGAGGGCACAGGGTTGAGGGCACAGAGTTGGGGTCATATGGGATTAGGGGGGCACAGGATAAGGGTATGGGATTGGGCATGGGATTAGGAGGTATGGGATTAGGGAGCACAGGATTGGGGGCAGGGGATTAGGGGGGCAGGGGCTTATGGGGCTGGGGGCAGGGTCGTGGGGGGCAGGACGGGGGGGGGCAGGAGAGTCAGGCCGTGCCCACGGCCGAGGGCTCGGGGCGGGGGAGGTGTCATCGTCCCCCCTGTCCCCCCGCCGTGGGGCAGACCCCCCCCCGTCCCCCCCCCCGCCGTGGGGCGCCCCACTCACAGCCCTCGCGGCAGTACTCCACCAGGTAGCCGTCTCGATGCCGCCCGCGCCCAACCGATCGGGCGGGCGCCACTTGAGGGTGGCCGTGGTGTCGGTGACGTCCTCCAGCGTCAGGTGGGTGGGCTCGCTCGTGGGGGCTGCGGGACGGCGGGGTGGGGGGCGGCGCCGTGAGCCCCCCACCCCCCCCACCCCGGGGCGGCCCCAGACCCCCCGGGGGGGCCCCAACCGCCAGGGGGGCCCCAAAACCACCATGGGTGCCCCAAATCCTCATGGATGCTCTTAGACCCCATGGATGCTCTTAGACCCCCATGGGTGCCCCCAAACCTCCATGATGCTCCTAGACCCCATGGGTGCTCCTAGGCCCCGTGGGTGCCCCAGACCCTCATGGGTGCCCCCAAACCCCCATGGATGCTCCTAGACCCCATGGGTGCCCCCAAACCCCCAGGGGTGCCCCCAAACCCCCATGGATGCTCCTAGACCTCATGGGTGCTCCAGACCCTCATGGGTGCCACCAAACCCCCATGGATGCTCCTAGACCCCATGGGTGCCCTCAAACCCCATGGGTGCCCCCAAACCCCCATGGGTGCTCCTAGATCCCATGGATGCCCCCAAACCCCCATGGATGCTCCTAGACCTCATGGGTGCCCCAGACCCTCATGGGTGCCCCCAAACCTCCATGGGTGCCCCCAAACCCCCATGGGTGCTCCTAGACCTCATGGGTGCCCCCAAACCCCCATGGGTGCCCCCAAACCCCCATGGATGCTTCTAGACCCCATGGGTGCCCCCAAACCCCCATGGATGCTCCTAGGCCCCATAGGTGCTCCTAGACCCCATGGGTGCTCCTAGGCCCCATGGGTGCCCCAGACCCTCATGGGTGCCCCCAAACCCCCAGGGGTGCCCCAAAACCTCCAGGGGTGCCCCCAAACCCCCTCCTGAACCCCCCCAAACCACTTCTGCTCTCTCCACAGGAAGCCCCAGCGCCCACAGCAGGTCACCCCAGACCTCCAGCAGGACCCCCAGACCCCAGGAGAACCCCCCAAACCTTCTCCCCGACCACCAACGCCCCTCCTGAACCCCCCCAAACCCCCTCTGCTCTCTCCGCAGGACCCCCCAACCCCACAGCAGGACCCCCAGACCCCCAGGAGAACCCCCCAAACCTTCTCCTGACCACCAACGCGCCCTCCTGAACCCCCCCAACCCCCCTCTGCTCTCTCCACAGGACCCCCCAACCCCACAGCAGGACCCCCAGACCCCCAGGAGAACCTCCCAAACCTTCTCCCCGACCACCAAACCCTGTCCTGAACCCCCCAAACCCCCTCTGCTCTCTCCGCAGGACCCCCAACCCCACAGCAGGTCACCCCAGACCTCCAGCAGGACCCCCAGACCCCCAGGAGAACCCCCCAAACCTTCTCCCCGACCACCAGCGCCCCTCCTGAACCCCCCCAACCCCCCTCTGCTCTCTCCGCAGGACCCCCCAACCCCACGGCAGGACCCCCAGACCTCCAGAAGGACCCCAGACCCCCAGACAAACCCCCCAAACCTTCTCCCCGACCACCAACGCCCCTCCTGAACCCCCCCATACCCCCTCTGCTCTCTCCGCAGGACCCCCCAAGCCCACGGCAGGACCCCCCCCACCACCACTGCCGCCGCGCCCCCCCACCGATGGGCATGAAGGGCTGCGTGTTGTGGCTGGGCTGGGAGATGCCGATGGCGTTGACGGCGAAGACCCGCATCTCGTAGAGGATGCCCTCGATCATCTTGGTGGACTCGTAGGTGGTGTCCGTTGTAGACCTCGAAGTTGAGCTTCATCCAGCGCATGGAGCCCTTCTTCTTGCGCGCTCGATGAGGTAGCCTGGAAGGGGGGGGGGGGTGCGCGTGTGCAGGGGACACGTGAGGGACACGTGAGGGACACGCGTGTGCGGGGGCAGGAGGACGGCGGCCCTTCGGGGACCGCGTCACTCACCCGTCACGGGTTGTCCCCCGTCGTACTTGGGCGGCTCCCAGACCAGCACGGCCCAGTCCTCCCCCACGGACATGACGCGCACCGCCTCGGGGGGGTCGGGCACGTCTGCGGGGACACGCAGGACGCCCGGGGACGCCCGCTGGCACGCGGGCACACGGGGACGTGGTCCCTCTGTCCCCAGCCGCCTCGTGTCCCTGTCCCCTTGTTTCCAGCCACCCCGAGTCCTTGTCCCCAGCCACCTCGTGTCCCTGTCCCTGTCCCCAGCCACCCCAAGTCATGGTCTCCAGCCACCCCATGTCCCTGTCCCCAACCAGCCCCTGTCCCCACATCCCTGTCCCCAGCCACCCCGTGTCCCTGTCCTTGTCCCCAGCCACCTCGTGTCCCTGTCCCCAACCAGACCCTGTCCCCAGCCACCCTGTGTCCCTGTCCCCAGCCACGTGTCCCTGTCCCCAGCCAGCCCTGTGTTCCCCCAGTCCTCATGTCCCCATTCCCGTTCCCCCATCCTTGTCCCCAGCCAGCCCCCGTCCCCCATGTCCCTGTCCCCAGCCACCTTGTGTCCCCCTCCCCAGCCAGCCCCGTGTCCCCGTCCCCGTCCCCCCCCCTTACCGACCACCTTGACGAAGAGGGTGGCCGAGTCCTCGCCCACGGGGTTCGTCACCTTGATGGTGTAACGCGCCTCGTCCCCCCGCTCAGCGCTCTCGATGACGAAGCTGCTCAGCTCCTTCTTCTCCTCGATGTGGGCCCGGCCCTCCTTCTCCACGAACACCTGGGGCGTGGGGACACGTGGCGCAGGGACGCGGGGGACACGGGAATGCGGGGGACGCGGCACGGGGACGCGGGGGACACGGGAACGCAGGGGGCGTGGGGACGTAGGGACATGGCATGGAGCACGCGGATGTATTGGGGGGACATGGGGACATGGCACAGGGACACGAGGGACACAGGGATGCATCAGGGGGACGCGGGGGACACGTCACGGGGACGCAGGGGACACGGGGACGCAGCACAGGGCCATAGCATGACATGGGGGCACAGGGATGCATCAGGGGAAGTGGGGACACGTCATGAGGGCACGGACATGGGGACACAGCACAGGGGACATGGGGATGCGGCATGGGGACACGCGGATGCATCGGGGGACGTGGGGACTTGTCATGGGGACACTAGGGACACAGGGATGCAGCACAGGGACATGGGGATGTGGCATGGGGACACACGGATGCATCAGGGGGACGTGGGGACACGTCACGGGGACACGGGACACAGGGACGCAGCACAGGGACATGGGGATGTGGCATGGGGACACACGGATGCATCGGGGGACATGGGGACTCGTCATGGGGACACTAGGGACACAGGGATGCAGCACAGGGACATGGGGATGTGGCATGGGGACACACGGATGCATCAGGGGACATGGGAACATGGCATGGGGACACAAAGGACATGGGATGTGGCACAGGGGCACAGGGATGCATTGGGGATGTGGGGACAGGTCATGGGGACACAAAGGACATGGGGACATGGCATGGGGGCACAGGGATGCATCAGGGGGGCGCAGGGACACATCACGGGGACACTAGGGACACAGAGACGCAGCACAGGGACATGGGGATGTGGCATGGGGACACACGGATGCATTGGGGGGACGTGGGGACTCATCATGGGGACACTAGGGACACAGGGATGCAGCACAGGGACATGGGGACATGGCATGGGGACACAAAGGACATGGGGATGTGGCACGGGGGCATGGGGATGCATTGGGATGTGGGGACAGGTCATGGGGACACAAGGGACATGGGGATGTGGCACGGGGGCATGGGGATGCATCAGGAGGACGCGGGGACATGTCACGGGGACGCAGGGGACACGGGGACGCAGCACAGGGCCATAGCATGACATGGGGGCACAGGGATGCATCAGGGGGACGTGGGGACACGTCACGGGGACACGGGACTACGGGGGACGCAACACAGGGACATGGGGACGTGGCATGGGGACACGTGGATGCATCGGGGGGACGTGGGGACTCGTCACGGGGACACAAGGGTCACGGGGACACGGCACGAGGACGCGTCGGGGATGCGGGGACACGGCGCAGGGACCCAAAGCCCACGGGGAGGCAGTGCGGGGTGGCAGCCCGGGGCAGGGCACGAGGACCCGCCGGGGACGCGTCGGGGACACGTTGGGGACATGTCGGGGACGCGGCGCGCTCACCTCGTCACCCTTCATCCAGGTGACGGTGGGCGCGGGCTCGCCCGAGATGGGCACGTCGAGGCGCAGCTTGTTGCCCGCCACCACCACGATGGTGTTCTCGGCCGTCTTCCCGAGCAGTCCAGGTGGATCTTGGGGGGCTCTGGGGGGGGGGACACGGGGGACGCGGGGGGCCGTGAGCTTCCCCTGACGGTGCCCTGCGGCCCCGACCCCCCCCCGGTCACGCCGTGTCCCCCCCGTACCCCTATTTTTGTCACCCCCCCCCCGGCTCACCTTGCTTCGGGACGTACTCGACCTTGATCTCTGCGGCACAGGGAGCAAAGGGTTAACGGGACGGCGGGGACCCCCCCCCCCAGTGCCACTGGTGTCCCCAAATGGTGCCCCCGGGACCCCCTGAATGCCACAAGTGTCCCCAAATGGCGCCCCTGGACCCTCCCCCCCCACCGGGTGCTGTCAGCGTCCCCCCAAAGGGGCTCTAGGACCCTCCTAATGCTACCGGTGTCCCCGGATTGCGCCCTGGGCCCCCCCCAGCACCGCGAGTGTCCCCAAAGGGCACCCGGGGACCCCCCCCCAGTGCTGCCAGCATCTCCAGATGGCACCCAGGAATCCCCCCAGGGACTCCCAGCACTGCGAGTGTCCCCAAATGGGACCCTGGGACCTCCCCCAGGGACCCCAAAGGGCACCCAGGGACCCCCAGCACCATGAGTGTCCCCAAAGGGCACCCAGGGACCCCCCCCAGCACCACAAGTGTCCCCAAAGGGCCCCCAGGGACCCCTCCAGGGACCCCAAAGGGCACCCAGGGACCCCCAGCACCACGAGTGTCCCCAAATGTCACCCTGGGACCCCTCCCAGTGCTGCCAGTGTCCCCAAAGGGCACCCAGGGACCCCAAAGCACACCTGGAGACCCCCCCCCCAGGGACCCCAAAGGGCACCCAGGGACCCCCCCAGCACCACGAGTGTCCCCAAATGTCACCCTGGGACCCCTCCCCAGCACTGCCAGTGTCCCAAAGGGCACCCAGGGACCCCAAAGGACACCTGGAGACCCCCCCCCAGGACCCCAAAGGGCACCCAGGGACCCCCAGCACCACGAGTGTCCCCAAATGTCACCCTGGGACCCCTCCCAGTGCTGCCAGTGTCCCCAAAGGGCACCCAGGGACCCCCAAAGCACACCTGGAGACCCCCCCCCAGGGACCCCAAAGGGCCTCCAGGGACCTCAAAGGACACCCAGGGACCCCCCCGGGGACCCCCCGCCCGGCGCCACGAGCTTCCCCGCAGGGTGCCGGATGGGTGGGGGGGGGGGGGGAGTTCCGCACCCAGGAAGTTGAGCTTGGCGGAGAGGGAGAGCGCGTAGCCGTCGGGGGATGAAGGTGTAGTCGGCCTCGTCCTCGGGGCGCACGTCGTCGATGACCAGCTTGTGGAACCTGGGGGCGCCCGGGGGGTGGGGTGGGGTGGGTGGGTGCTGCGAGCTTCCCCCGCGCGGTGCCCCCGGGGGGGGGGGGGGGGGGCGCTGCGAGCTTCCCCCGCGCGGTGCCGCCGCCCCACCTGCCGCTGTGGGAGATGTGGATGCGCTTGCTGGGCCGCACCTCGACGCCGTTCTTGTACCACTTGCCCGTGACCTTCTCGTCGGACACCTCGCACTTGAAGACCGCCTGCTCCGTGGCCTTCACCGTCAGGTCCGCGATGTCCTGCAGCACCTCCAGCTTCTTTTCTGGGGGGGGGGGGAGACGGTTTTTTTTGGGGGGGGGGAGGTGGGCACCCCTTGCCCTACACCCCAGGGACCTCCCAGGGGGTCACAGGGTCCCCAACGGACCTCCTGGACACCTTCATCACCCCTGGGAACGCCTCGAGATACCCATAAGGGATCTCCTGGACATCTCCCTGCACTCCTGGGACCCCCGCGGGGACTTCTGGACACCCTCATCACGCCCGGGAACCCCTCCAGATACCCCAAGGGATCTCCTGGACATCCCCCTGCACCCCTGGGACCCCGCTGGGACCTCCTGGACACCCTCATCACCCCTGGGATCCCCTCAAGATATCCCAAGGATCTTCTGGACATCCCCCACACTCCTGGGACCCCGTGGAGACCTCTGGGCACCCCCATCACCCCTGGGAACCCCTCCAGATACCCCAAGGATCTCCTGGACATCCCCCTGCATCCCTGGGACACCCACGGGGACCACAGAGTCCCTACGGGACCTCCTGGACACCCCCATCACCCCCTAAACACCCTCCAGGCCCCCCCCACCTTCCACAATGATCTCGGCCTCGCTCTCGCCCCCGTTGGTCATGATCTTGTAGCGCCCGTGTCCTCCTTGCTGGCCTCGTTGATGATGAGGTAGTGCTTCTTCCCGTCCTTCTTGAAGCGGTACTTGAAGGTCTCCTCCCGCGTGAGCTCCACCCCGTCCTTCATCCTGCGGATGGACCCGCAACGCGTGGGCGCACGGACCCGCGACGGCGAGCGGGGGCCACGCGGGGTAGCGGGCACAAGTGCGTGCACAGCAGGGATGGGCACGGACTGGGGAACTTGGGATGGACATGGGATGGCAAGCGTGGACACACGGACACACAGGGGGCGCGGACACGCAACAGCAGGTATGGACGTGCAGGAGGTGGGTTTGGACAGGCGATGGTGGGGATGGACACGTGATAGTGAACACGGACACGCACATGACAGGGATCAAAACGTGGTGGTGTGGATGGACATGCAGATGGCAGGGATGGACATGGGATGGTGGGGATAGAAATGGGATGGTGGGGATGGACATGGAGACGGCAGGGATGGACATAAGATGGTGGGGATGGACACAGAGATGGCAGGGATGGACACATGATGCTAAGCATGGACATGCAGATGGCAACAATGGACACGGGATGGTGGAGATGGACACGGGATGGTGGGCACGGACACACAGCTGAGGGGGACGGACCGGAGACAGACGGGCACAGAGACGCGCGGACACGAGGAACGGCCGCACGCCGGGGACCCGTTACCACATCACTTGGGCTCCCTCCTCGGACACCTCGGCCTCCAGCACCACGCGGTCGCCCCACGAAGACCTGCTGGTCCTCCAGGCCCTTGGCGACGGTCACAGGTGGCTCTGGAGGGGGGGGGGACGCCGGGTGGGGCGTCAGACGCGGGGTCCCCCCCCGCCGCGGGGCCACCGACCGCCGCGGGGCCACGCTCACCCTTGACGAAGAGCTCGGTGAAGCACTTCTCGTCGTTGACGCGACACTCGTAGGCGGCGTCATCGGCCAGCGAGCACTTGTGGATGGTGAGGATGCGCTTGAGGCCCACGTTCTCGAACACGTATCTGGGGGGGGACACGGACGCGGGAGGACACACGGTGGGGAGAGCAACGGGGAGACGCGGGGACACGGGGATGTGGGGGACATGGAAGGGACATGGAAGGGACATGGAGGACACGGACACGGGAGGAGACATGGGGGGACATGGGGATGTGGGGGACATGGGATCGGGGGGACACAGGGACGTGGACATGGGAGGGACGTGGAGGACACACAAGGGGACACAGGGATGTGGGGGACATGGAAGGGACATGGAGGACACGGACACGGGAGGAGACATGGGGGGGACACAGAGATGTGGGGACATGGGACACGGGGACATAAGGACATGGGAGGGATGTGGAGAACACACAAAGGACACAGGGATGTGGGGACATGGAAGACACAGGGACACAGGAGGAGACATGGGACACGGGGATGTGGGGGACATGGGACACACAGAGGGGACATGGGGACACAAGGACATGGACATGGGAGGGACGTGGAGGACACACAAGGGGAACACGGGGATGTGGGGAACATGGAAGGGACACGGAGGACACAGGGACATGGGAGGAGACATGGGGGGACACGGGGGACACATGGGGGGACACGAGGGGGGGAACACAGAGTCAGAGCCAGGGCAGGAGCCCCCATGGGTCCTCGCAGACCCCCAGGCCCCCTCCTGCCCCCCAAATCCCCCTCCTGCCCCATTCCAGCCCCCCAATAGCTCCCCCTCCTGCCCCCCAAGAGCCCCCCCAGCCCTCATCCTGCCCCCCAATACCTCTCTTCTGCCCCCCAGTACCCCTCTCCTGCCCCACTCCCGCCCTTCCTGCCCCCCAGAACCTCCTCCTGCCCCCCAAACCTCCTCTTCTACCCTCCTGCCCCACTCCAGCCCCCCAATACCATCCTCCTGCCCCACTCGGGACCCTCCTGCCCACTATGTCCCCCTCCTGCCTCCCAACCACCCCCTGCAAACCACCCTCCCTGCCCCCCAATCCCCGCCGCCCCCGGCGCCCCGTACTTGGTGCTGGGCTTGAGCAGCTGCCGTTCTTGTACCACTTGAGGGGCAGGTCGGGGGCGCTGAGCTCCACCACCAGCTTGATCTTGTTGCCCTTGTCCACCTGGTACGCCGGGTCCAGCTTGCGGACGAAGGCTGTGGCGCCCCGTCACCGCGGGGCCCCGGCGCCCCTCACCGTCCCCCAGCCCCACGGCTCGCCGGGCCCCCCGCCCGGCCCGCCACGGTCCCCCCGTGTCCCCAGCCCCGTGTCCGTGTGTCCTCGTGGTCACCCTTCCCCAGCCCTCCATGGTCCTCCATGTCCACCATCCCCATGTCCTCCATCCCCATGGCCTCCTTCCCCAGCTCTCCATGGTCCCCCGTGTCCTCCAGCCCCCTGTCAGTGTGTCCCCATGGTCCTCCTTCCCCAGCCCTCCATGGTCCTCCATGTCCACCATCCCCATGGCCTCCTTCTCCAGCTCTCCATGTCCCCCATGTCCCCCAGCCCCATGTCCGTGTGTCCTCATGGTCCCCTTCCTCAGCCCTCCACGGTCCTCCATGTTCACCATCCCCATGGTCTCCTTCCCAGCCCGCCACGGTCCCCTGTGTCCCCCAGCCCTGTGTCCGTGTGTCCTCATGGTCACCCTTCCCCAGCTCTCCATAGTCCTCCATGTCCCCCAGCCCCATAGCCTCCTTCCCCCAGCTCTCCATAGTCCTCCATGTCCCCCAGCCCCATAGCCTCCTTCCCCAGCTCTCCATGGTCCCCCCGTGTCCCCCATTCCCATGTCCACGTGTCCCCATGGTCACCCTTCCCCAGCCCTCCATGGTTCCCTGTGTCCGCCATCCCCATGGCCTCCTTCCCCAACCCTCCATGGTCCCCCATGGCCCTATGTCCACCATCCCCATGTCCATGTGTCCCCATGGTCCCCCTTCCCCAACCCTCCATGGTCCCCCATGTCCCCATGTCCACCATCCCCATATCCATGTGTCCCCATGGTTCTCCTTCCTCAGCCCTCCATGGTTCCCTATGTCCACTGTGTCCCCCAGTCCCATATCCCCATGTCCCCCCATGTCCCTCCACATCCCCGTGTCCCTCAACATCCCTTGTGTCCCCATATCCCTGTGTCCCCCCATGTCCCCTGTGCCCCGAGGTCCCTTGTTGTCCCCATCTCCTCCTGCGTCCCTCCACATCCCTGTGTCCCCAGGTCCCTCATTGTCCCCCCATCCGCCCAGCCTCATGCCCCCGTGTCCCCCCACGTCCCTCCGCATCCCCACGTCCCCGTGTCCCCCCCGCATCCCCCTTGTCCGGGCACCTTCGCTCTTCTTGGGCTCCACCTTGATCTTCTTGAGGCGCTTGAGCATGCCGCGGAGGTCGGTGATGCCGTACTGGAAGGCGATGCGCTCGTACTCGCTCTTCTTGGTGACGCCCCTTGAGCAGCTCCCAGATCTCCGGCGGGAAGGGGTCGTCCTCGTCCTTCTTCTTCTTCTTCTCCTCCGCCTGGCCCTCCCTGCGGCACCGGCGGGGCCTCGTACGCGCACGGCTCCTCGTGCGTGCACCTTGCACGGCCTCGCACGCGCACGGCTCCTCGTGCGGCCTCGTGCGTGCACCTCGCATGGCCTTGCACGCGCACAGCTCCTTGCATGATCTCATGCGTGCACCTTGTGCAGCCTTGCACGTGTTCACCCGCTTGCATGGCTTCGTGCACGCCCGTTGCACAGCCTTGCACGCGCACAGCCCCTCGCACAGCCTCACGTGTGCCCCTTGCACGGCCTCGCACGTGCACAGCTCCTTGCATGCCCTTGTGCACCCTCGCACATCCTCACGCACCCTCACACGCCCTCGGGCACCCACGCACGCCCTCGCCACCCTTGCACACCCTCACACACCCTCATGCACCCTCGCGCACCCTCGCACACCCTCATGCACCCTCACACACCCTCACGCGCCCTTGCACGCACTCATGCACCTTCGCACGTCCTTGCACACCGCACACCCTCATGCACCCTCGCACACCCTCACGCACCCTTGCACGCCTTTGCACACCCTCATGCACCCTCGTGCACCCTCGTGCACCTCGTGCACCCTTGCACACCCTCATGCACCCTCACACACCCTTGCACACCCTCACACGCCCTTGAACACCCTCACATGCCCTCATGCACTCTCGCACACCCTCGCACACCTTCACACACCCTCATGCACCCTCGCACACCCTCACACACTCTCGCACACTCTCGCACACCCCTCGCGCACCCTCGCACACCCTCGCGCGCCCTCGCACACCCTCCGCACGAGCACCCACCGCTTCTTGAGCAGCCCGCTGAAGTCCAGCTCCCCGGCGGCGTCGCTCTTGGCTTCACCCCTGAGGGGAGACGGGGGGGGGCGGTGGGTGTTGGGGGGCCCCGGGGGGGTCCCAAGGGGTGCGAGGGGCTTGGGGGGGCCCCCGAGGTGTTTTGGGGGTCGGGGGGGACCCCAGGGGTGTGCTGGGGTTTGGGGGGGGTCCCCAGCAATGGGGTTTGGGGGGTCCCAGGGTACGATGGGGTTCGGGGGGGTCCCCAGGATGTTTTGGGGGTCGGGGGGGTCCCCAGCAATGGGGTTTGGGGGGTCCCAGTGTACAATGGGGTTCGGGGGGGTCCCCAAAGTGCTTCGGGGGTCGGGGGGTCCCCAGCGATGGGGTTTGGGGGGGCCCCAAGGTACGGTGGGGTTCAGGGGGTCCCAGAGACGAGAGCAGATTTGAGGGGGGTCCCCTGGGGCAGTTGGGTTTCGAGGGGGGGGTCCCAAGGGTGAGAGGGGGTTCGGGGGGGGGTCCCCAAGGTCTGCTGGGGTTTGGGGGGGGTCCCGGGGTGAAGTGGGGATCAGAGGGAGCCCCCCAAGGTGTTTTGGGGTTGGGGGGGGTCCCCAGTCCATGGGGATGGTCTGGGGGGGGGCCCCAGTCTGTGCTGGGGTTCGGGGGGGGTCCCCCAGTCTATAGGGGTTTTTGGGGGGGGTCCTCGGTTCTTGGGGGGGGGGGGGGCCGCACTCACGTCCGTTTGAAAGCCTGCAGCACGTTGTCCTTGTCATTGGGGCGGGGGGCTGCCGGACAGACAGGGGGACGTGAGACCCCCCCACACACACTCCACGTCGTTCCCCCCCCCCCCCACCTCCCCAAACGGCTCCAGGGCCAGGCCCGGCCTGGGGGGGGGGGGTCCCCCGGGGGGGGGACCCAGGTGCGGGGAGTCCTGAGGGGGTCCTAAGTCTGGGGAGATCCCGGGGGGGGGGGTCCCAGGGGGACCTGGGTCTGGGGGGGTCTGGGGGGGTCCCGGAGGGGGGTCCTGGGGGGGTCCCAGGTGTCCCAGGGAGGTCCTGGGGGGGGGATCCCGGGTCTGGGGGGGTCTTGAAGGGTCCTGGGGTTCCTGGGAGAGGTCCCGGGGGGGGGGGGTCCCGGGTCTGGGGGGGTCCTGGAGGGTCCCAGGAGGGTCCTGGGTCTGGGGGGGTCCTGGAGGGTCTCAGGGATCCTGGGGGGGTCCCAGGGGGGTCCCAGGTGTCCCGGGAGGGTCCTGGGGGGGGGATCCCGGGTCTGGGGGGGTCCCAGGGGTCCTGGGGGGGTCCTGGGGGGAGGTCCCGGGTCTGGGGGGGTCTTGGAGGGTCCCGGGGGTCCTGGGAGAGGTCCCGGGGGGGGGGTCCTGGTTCTGGGGGGGGTCCTGGAGGGTCTCAGGGATCCTGGGGGGGGTCCCAGGGGGGTCCCAGGTGTCCCGGGAGGGTCCTGGGGGGGGATCCCGGGTCTGGGGGGGTCCCAGGGGTCCGGGGGGGGAGGTCCCGGGTCTGGGGGGGTCTTGGAGGATCCCAGGTGTCCCAGGAAGGTCCTGGGGGGGTCCCAGGGGGGTCCCGGGTCTGGGGGGGGTCCCGGGGAGGTCCGGGGGGGGCCCCGCTCACCCTCCACGTCGATGTTGAAGGAGCAGCTGTCCTTCTTGTCCTTGGCCGTCACCTCGCAGCGATAGTCGCCCCGGTCGCCGATCGCCACCTTGCTGATGTGCAGCTCGAAGGTGTACGTCTGCCGCGCGCCACCGACACGCCACCGACACGCCACCGACGCGCCAGGGACACGCACCCACCGACACAGCACAGGTACAGCAAGGACACAGCAAAAACATGCCAGGGACATGCCAGGGACACGGTGCCAACGCAGCAAGGACACACCACCGACATGGCACAGACACGGCACAGACATGGCAAGGACACGCCACAACATGCCAAGGACACGCCACGCACACGGCAAGGACACGGATAGAGAGAGAGCAAGAGGGGGGAAACACGGGCAGGGACGTGGTGAGGGACACGGCGGGAAGGGCACCCGGTGCCTCCCAGCGCCTCCCAGCGCCTCCCAGTGCCTTCCAGAGCCCCTAGTCTCTCCCAGCGCCTCCCAGCGTCTCCCAGTGCCTCCCAGCGTCTCCCAGCGTCTCCCAGTGCCTTCCAGAGCCCCCTAAGTCTCTCCCGGTGCCTCCCAGTTCCCCCAAAACTCTCCCACTTGCTTCCCACTCCCTCCAGTTTCTCCCAGTCCCTCCAAGCCTCTCCCAGTGTCCCCAGTCCCTCCCAGTGCCCCCCAGTGCCCCCAGTCTCCCCCAGTGCTCCCAGTCTCCCCCAGTGTCCCCAGCTTCTCCCAGTGCCCCCCCCAATACTACCCTAGACTCTCCCAGCGCTACCCAGTCTCTCCAGTACCTCCCAGTGCTGTCTCAGTGCCTCCCGGTGCCCCCCCAGTGCCTCCCAGTGCCCCCCCCAGCGCTGCCCCCAGTGCCTCCCAGTCCCTCCCAGTGCCCCCCAGTGCCTCCCAGTGCCGCCCCAGTGCCTCCCAGTGCCCCCCCCAGTGCTGCCCCAGTGCCTCTCAGTCCCTCCCAGTGCCGCCCAGTGCCTCCCAGTGCCCCCCAGTGCCCCCCAGTGCCTCCCGGTGCCCCCCCAGTGCCTCCCAGTGCCTCCCGGTGCCCCCCCAGTGCCTCCCAGTGCCTCCCAGTGCCCCCCCAGTGCTACCCCAGCGCCTCCCAGTCCCTCCCAGTGCCCCCCAGTGCCTCCCAGTGCCCCCCCCAGTGCCGCCCCAGTGCCTCCTGGTGCCCCCCCAGTGCCTCCCAGTGCCCCCCCCAGTGCCGCCCCAGTGCCTCCCAGTGCCCCCCCCAGTGCCCCCCAGTGCCGCCACCTGGCTGTCCTTGTCGAAGGCCTCCCTTGAACTGGAAGCGGGCGCCGCTCTTGCTGCCCAGCTCCAGCCACTTGCCCTTGAACCACTTCACCGTCGGCTTGGCCGCCAGCTGCGCCCCGGCCACGCGGGCCACCGCCACCACGTCCTTGCCTGGGGACACCGCGGCGCGTCACCCCGGCGACCCACGGACACCCCACGGGGACCCCCGCCACCCCACGGCCACCCACGGGGACACACGGACACCCCATGGGGACACACGGCCGCGGGGGACCCCCAGATCCCAGCCACGCGGGCCACCGCCACCGCGTCCTTCCCTGGGGACACCCCAAGGTGTCACCCCAGGGACCGCCCATGACCCACAGCCACCCCACGGCGACCCCGTAGGGATCCTAAGGCCCCCCCCAGCCCCATGGGGACCCCCAGGACCCTCCACAGCCCCCCCAGGACCCCCCCAAATCCATGGGGACCCCTGGGACCCTTCTCCAGCCCCCTGGGGATCCCCCCAGGACCCCCCCCAGCCCCCCAGGGACCCCCCAGGACCCTTCTCCAGCCCCCCAGGACCCCCCCAACCCCACGGGGACCCCCCCAGGACCCCCCCAGCCCCACAGAGACCCCCCCAGGACCCTTCTCCAGCCCCCCGGGACCCCCCCAGCCTCACGGGGACCCCCCCGGGCCCCCCCCCCCCCCAAACCTACCGCTGTCCACGAGGATGTTCTGGGGCTTGCGCAGGAAGAGCCCGTCGGGGTCGCACACCTCGGGGGGGTGGAGGTCGTCTGCGCGGCAGGGGGGTCAAAGGGGGGGGGGGGGGACACGCGCCGGGGGGGGGACACGTGCCGGGGGGGGGGACACACACATGGGGGGGGGGGACGCGCCGGCTCCTCACCCAGGGAGTCATCCTTGCTGTCTGCAACGCAACGGGGGGGTTAGAGGCACCCCCAACCTGAGCCCCCCCCCCCCAAGGACCCTGAGCCCAAGGCTGCCCCCCCCCAATGGCAACCCTGACCCCCCCCCAGCACCCTGGACCCCCCCCCCCAGCACCCTGACCCCGAACCTGACACCCCCACAGCACCCTGACCCCCCCCCTCCAGCACCCTGACCCCGAACCTGACTCCCCCACAGCACCCTGACCCCCCCCCTCCAGCACCCTGACGCCCTCCCAGGCACCCTGACCCCAAAGTCGCCCCCCCAATGGCACCCTGACCCCCCCCCCCAGGCACCCTGACCCCAAAGTTGCCCCCCCATGGCACCTGACCCCCCCCGGGCACCCTGACCCCAAAGTTGCCCCCCTCAATGGCACCCTGCTCTCCCCCGGGGGCACCCTAACCCCCACCCTGCCCCCCCAGGCACCCTGACCCCAAAGTTGCCCCCCCCAATGGCACCCTGACCCCCCCCACAGCACCCTGACCCCGAACCTGAGCCCCCCCCCCAGGCACCCTGACCCCAAAGTTGCCCCCCCCCCAATGGCACCTTGACCCCCCCCCACAGCACCCTGACCCTGACCCTGAGCCCCCCCCCCAGGCACCCTGACCCCAAAGTTGCCCCCCCCCATGGCACCCTGACCCCCCTGGGCACCCTGACCCCCCCCAGCACCCTGACCCCAAAGTCGCCCCCCCCAATGGCACCTTGACCCCCCCCCCCACAGCACCCTGACCCTGAACCTGAGCCCCCCCCCCAGGCACCCTGACCCCAAAGTTGCCCCCCCATGGCACCCTGACCCCCCCTGGGCACCCTGACCCCAAAGTTGCCCCCCCCAATGGCACCTTGACCCCCCCCACAGCACCCTGACCCCGAACCTGAGCCCCTCCCCAGGCACCCTGACCCCAAAGTTGCCCCCCCCAATGGCACCTTGACCCCCCCCCACAGCACCCTGACCCTGAACCTGAGCCCCCCCCCAGGCACCCTGACCCCAAAGTTGCCCCCCCATGGCACCCTGACCCCCCCCGGGCACCCTGACCCCCCCCCAGCACCCTGACCCCAAAGCTGGCCCCCCCCCGGAGCACCCTGCCCCTCCCCAGCACCCTGCCCCCCCCCCGGGCACCCAGCCCCCCCCCGACCTTTCGGGGGCTCCTGCTCCGCTCCCTCTTTCTGCTCCTTTTTCTCCTCCGCTTTTTTCTCCTCCTTTTTTTCCTTCTTTTCCTCCTTTTTCGCCTCCTTTTTGGCAGCTGGGTGGGGGCGGGAGAGGGGGTGAGACCCTCCCCCCCCCCGGGGGGCAAATACCCCCCCCGGGGGCAATTGCCCCCTCCCAGTCCTTCTCCCCACCCCTAGGGGCAACTAGCTCCCCCCTGGGGCAATTATCCCTCCCCCAGGGGCAACTATGCCCCCCCCGGGGCAATTGCCCCCCCCGGCTCCTTCCCCCCCCCCACCAGGGGCAATTACTCCCCTAAATCTTTCATTTCTGGTCCCAAGATTTGCCCCCCCCCAGGTTCTTCCCCCCCTACCAGGGGCAATTACCCCCCCCGGGTCCTCCTGCCGCCAGCAATTGCCCCCCCAGGGTATTTGCCCACCCCAAGGGCACAACATACCATGGGGGGCAAATAACACCCGGGGGGGGGCAAATGGCATGTTGGGGGGGGGAATGACACATCAAGGGGACAAATGGCACCTTGGAGAAGGCAAATAACACCGGGGGGGGGCAAATAACACCCTGAGGCAGATAAATGGCACTTCAGGGGGGGCAAATGACACCCCGGGGAGGGCAAATAACGCCCTGGGGGGGGGGGGCAAACGACACCGGGGGGGGGGAATGACAAGTCAGCACAGAAAATGACACCCCAGGGGACCAATAACGCCCGGGGGGGGGGTAAATGACACCTGGGGGGGGGGTAAATGACACCCTGAAGGAGGTAAATGACACCCGGGGGGGGGTAAATGACACCTCGGGGACACCCGGGGGGGGGGCCCGGGGGGGCCAGGCCGGGGGGGGGGGCGCTGGCACCCAGGGGAGCCCTATATAAGGCCGGGATTCGTCTCCGACCCCCCCCCCCCCCCCCGTAAATAACCCGGGGCCGGGGCTCAGCTGTCACCGGGCTCATGTCACCGCAGGGGGGGGGACACGGGGACATGGGGACACCGGGGGGGGGGGAACCGGTCTGAAACCCCCCCCCTCGAAAGCCACCCCGCGTCCCGTTGTCCCCCCCCCCCCACCCATGCTTGGTGTCATCCTCTCCCCCTCTGCAGGGTGTCCCCCCCCCTCGGTGTCACCCCCCCCGGTGTCCTCGTGTGTCCCCCCCCCCCCGGGCTGATTTAGTGGCCGCCACCTGCGGGTGCCCTTTCGGGGCGGCTCACGTGGGCACCCGAAATCTGACCCCCCCTTCCCCCCCCCCCACGGGGTAACCCGAGCCCGGCTCCCCGCACACGCGTGTGCCGGCACACGCGTGTCACCGTCCCCCCCCGCAGGACACACGCGTGTCACCGTCCCCCCCCCCCGCAGGGCACACGCGTGTGCGGAGCAGCGGCGCCGCTTGCACACGCGTGTGCAAACCCCCCCCCCAAAGTGTCCCCAAATACCCCCAAACCCAACTGCCCCCCCCCAGCCATGTCCTCCTGCCCCTGCCAGGGACAATTGCCCCCCCCAACTGCTTCTGCCCCAAATAGGGGCAATTCCCCCCCCAGGTCCTTCTGCCCCTGCCTGGGGCAATTGCTCCCCCCACAGTCCCTCTCCCCCCCACCAGGAGTAGTTGCCCCCCCCCCCACAGTCCTTCTGCCCCCATCAGGGGCAATTGCCCCCCCTTCTCCCCCTGCCAGGGGCAAGTCGTGTCCCCCCCCACCCCGAGTCTTCCTGCCCCTACCAGGAGCAATTGCCCCCCCCCAAAGTCCTTTTCCTTCCACCAACAGCAATCACCCCCCCCCAATGCTTTTGCCCCTGCCTGGGGCAATTGCCCCCCCCCCAGCTAATTGCCCCCCCCCCCGCCCTACCGGCCTTGGGGGGTTCGGGCATGGCTGCGCAGTGCCGGGCTCCGGCTCGGCTCCGGCTGCTCCGGGCGGCTCCGGCCCTATAAAGCCCCGGGCCCCCCCCCGGGCCCCCCCCTGCCCGGCCCCCCGGCCAAAAATACCCCCCCCCCCGGCCCAGGGACACCCCAGGCCGGGCCTGTGGGGGGGGGCACGGGGGGGGGTGAGAGGGGTTTAGGGGGGGGGATTAGCCCCTGGGGGGGGGGGAATTGCTCTCTGGGGGGGGGGGATTGCTCCATGCTTTCTCTAGGAATTACCCCGGGGGGGGGGGAAATTGTTCCCCCTCCTTCCCTTGGGAATTGCCCCCCCCCCCTCCGGTGTAACCCGAGCGCCCGGGGATTTGGCAGCTTCTGGTGTCTAATCCCGGGGGGGGACGGGGACGGGGGGGGGCACATGCCACCGTGGGGGGACGGATGTGTCCCCGTGTCCCCCCCCCCGCCCGCCACCCGGTCAGGTTCAGGGCTTGATCCTGGGGGGGGGGGATCGCCGGGGGGGGGGCCACCTGCCACCTGCCGCCGCGGGGACGGATGTGTGTCCGTGTGTCCCCCCCCCCCCCGCTCCCCGCGCGGCTCTGGGTGACACCAGGGACCTCCGTGTCCCCCCCCCCAACCAGGGGCCCCCCACTGCCCCGCGCGCCCCCCCCCAACCAGGACACTCGCGTCTCCCTCCCCTCCCCGTCCGCCATGTTGGCGCCCCGCCCGCCGCCGTCACGTGACGCGGCACCGCCGTCACGTGACGCGCCGCCGCCGTCACGTGACCGGGCCGCGGCAGTTCCGGCGGGAGCGCGGCACGCGAGCAGGTACTGGGGGGGGGGGGAGGGGGGTCACGTGGGTCACGTGGGCCCCGGCGAGGGGAGCCGGGAGGGGGTCCGGGCTCGGTCTGCCCCTCCCCCCCCCGGGGCCCGAGCTGCCCCCCCCGGGGCCCGATTTACTTCCTTCCCCCCCCCCCCCCCCCCAGGGCCCGATCTGCCCCGCCTGGGCCCCCCATCTGCCCCTCCCCAGGTCCCAGTCTGCCTCCTCTGGGCCCCCATTCTGCCCCCCCCCCGGGCCCCCATCTGCCCCCCAGGGCCCCCAGTCTGCCCCCCTGGGCCCCCAATCTGCCCCCCCAGGGCTCTCATCTACCCCCCGCCGTCCCCGGGGTCATCTTGCCCCGTGGTGACCCCCCCCACCATCGCCCCCAGGGGCCATGGGCACCTCGAAGCCCCCCCAGGACCCCTAATCTGCCCCCCAGGGCCCCCATCTACCCCCCTGGACCCCCAGTCTGCCCCCCCTGGGTCCCAATCTGCCCCCCCATCCCCTGTGGCCATCTCACCCCACAGTGACCCCCCCCCATCGCCCCCAGGGGCCATGGGCACCCCGAAGCCCCCCCCCAGGACCCCTAATCTGCCCCTCAGGGCCCTCATCTGCCCCCCCTGGACCCCCCATCTGCCCCCCTGGACCCCCCATCTGCCCCTCCCAGACCCCCAATCCGCCCCACAGAGCCCCCATCTGCCCCCCTGGGTTCCAATCTACCCCCCCCCGTCCCCCTGTGGCCATCTCGCCCCGCGGTGACCCCCCCCTCTCCCGTCGCCCCCAGGGGGCCATGGGCACCCCGAAGCCCCTGATCCTGCCCTGGCTGCGGGCGCAGCTCGACCGGGGGGGCTACGCGGGGGTGCGCTGGGTGGGGGCCACCCGCTTCCGCGTGCCCTGGAAGCACGGGCTGCGCCACGACGTCGCCCCCGAGGACTTCCAGCTCTTCCAGGTACCGGCCCCCCCCCCCCGGGGGACCCCCCCCTCCTCCGCACCCCCCCACATTCCCCCCCCCCAGCACCCTTCCTGCACCCCCAGTTCCCCCCCAGCACCCCCCCAGACCCCCAATCCTTCCCCAGCATCTCCAGTCCCCTCCCCAGCACCCCCATGGCCCCCCAGCACCCCACAACCCCCCCAGTCCCCTCCCCAGCACCCCCCCAGGAACCCCCCAGCACCCTCAGTTCCCCCCAGCACCCCACAACCCCCTGGTCCCCCCCCCAGCACCCCCATAGACCCCCCCAGCACCCCTAATCCTCCCCTGGCATGACCCCAGCACCCCCCGAACACCCCCAGTCCCCCCCCAGCACCTCCAGTCCCCCCCAGCACCCCACAACCCCCCAATCCCCCCCCCAGCACCCCCAATCCTCCCTTGGCATGACCCCAGCACCCCCCTGAACACCCTCAGTCCCTCCCAGCACCTCCAGTCCCCCCCAGACCCCCCCAGCACCTTCAGTCCCCCTCCCAGCACCCCCAGTCCCCCCCCAGCACCCCCCAACACCCAGCCCCCCCACCAGCCCCCCCAACCCCCCCCATCTCCCCCCCACCCTGCAGCAGGGCGTCCCCCGGTTAACGGGGGGAAGGTCCGTGCCGGGGAGGGGGACCCCACTCGTGTGCGTGTGTGTGTGTGTGTCCCCCCCCGTGTCCGTGTCCCCCCCCCAGGACTGGGCCATCGCCAGCGGGTGCTACCGGCCTGGCGTGGACCCGCCGGCTCCGGCCGTGTGGAAGCGCAACTTCCGAGCGGCGCTGAACCGCAAGCCGGGGCTGCGCGTGGTCGAGGATCGCAGCGGCGACGCCGGGGACCCCCACAAGGTCTACGAGTTCCTGCCCCAGGCGCCGGGGGGGGGGCGGCGACGGCCCCCCGCAAGCCCCCCCCGAGGAGGGCGGCGCCGGTGAGGGGGGGGATAGGGGGCAGCACGGGGGTGCTGGGGGCAGAGCAGGGGGCCTGGGGGCAGGTTAGGGGGGTGCTGGGGGGCGGAACGGGGGTGCTGGGGGGCAGAGCAGGGGCCTGGGGGCAGGTTAGGGGCTGCTGGGGGGCGGAACGGGGGTGCTGGGGGGCAGAGCAGGGGGCCTGGGGGCAGGTTAGGGGGTGCTGGGGGGCATGAGGGGGCACTGGGGGCAGCAGGGGGATATAGGGGGCAGATTGGGGCGCTGGGGGGCAGGTTGGGGGGCAGGAGGGGGGTATGTGGAGCAGGTTGGGGGGCCTGGGGGGCATATTGGGGGGCAGAAGGGGGTATGGGGGCAGAATAGGGGTGCTGGAGGCAGGTTGGGGGGTGCTGGGGGTAGATTAGGGGGTGCTGGGGTAGGATGGGGGTATATGGGGCAGATTAGGGGGTGCTGGGGGGCAGATTGGGAGGTGCTGGGGGGCAGATTGGGGCGCTGGGGGCAGGTTGGGGGGCAGGAGGGGGGTATGTGGGGCAGGTTGGGGGGGCTGGGGGCAGGAGGGGGGTATAGGGGGCAGATTGGGGATTTGGGGGCAGATTGGGGCGCTGGGGGGCAGGTTGGGGGGGCAGGAGGGAGGTATGTGGGGCAGGTTGGGGGGCCGGGGAGGGCTCCCAACCCTCTTCCCCCCCCCCCCCCCCAGGCCCGGAGGAGCCCCCCGGGGGGGCCCTGGAGCTGCTGGAGCCGGAGCTGGAGCTGGAGCTGGACTGCGACCAGGTTGGGGGGGGGGGGCAGGGGGCGGGGCTTGGCTGGGGGGCGGGGCCTGCCCCCCACAACCCCCCCACACTCCATTAAACTACCTTCCTAATTACCTCTCCTTAATTAATACCCCCCCTTATTACCCCCCCTGCCCCCCAGGACTGGGGACCTGGACGAAGTCATGAACATGCTGGTGCTCTCCAGCCCCGACGAAAGTGAGAAGGGGCCCAGGCGTCCGGGGCCCCCCCCTACCCCCCCCCGAGGGGGCCCAGGCGTCCGGCCCCCTCCTACCCCCCCCCCCCCCGAGGGGGCCCAGGCGTCCGGGCCCCCCCCCCCCCAACCGTCCCCGTCTCCCTTGCAGACGCCGCCATCTCGCTGCTCGCTCCGGCCCCCCGACGCTGCCCCAGGTGGGTATTGCCCCCCCCCCTTATTGCCCCCAGCCCCCCCCATTGCCCTGACCCCCCCTTATTGCCCCCCCCGTTGCCCCCCTCACCCCCTCCCCCATTGCCCCCTTATTGCCCTTGATTCCCCTCATGGAGCGTATTGCCCCCGACCCCTCTTATTGCCCCCAGTCCCCCTTTATTGCCCCCTGTCCCCTGCTATTGCTTCTGGATGCTTCTTATTGCCCCCCCTTATTGCCCCTGATCCATTATTGCCCCCCTGATGCCCCCCCTTGTTGCTCCCTGCCCCCCCCTTATTGCCCTTGGGCCCCCCTTATTGCTCCTAGAGCCCCCTTATTGCCTTTAGACCCCCCCTTGTTACCCCCAGCCCCCTGCTATTGCCCCCAGGCCCCCTTATTGCCCCCAGCCCCCCCCTTATTGCCCCCTAACCCCTGTTATTGCCCCCAGACCCCCCCGCATTGCCCCCGGACCCCCCCTATTGCCCCCCGGAGGACGCCATGGGGCCGGCCCCCCCCCTCCAGTCCAGCTCCCCCCTCCCCGAGCTGCTCATCGGGGCGGATGAACTGAGTAAGTCCCGGCCCCCCCCCAATTTGGGGGGGCCCTGGGGGGGGGATCGAGGGGACCCTATAGGGTTTGGGGGGGGCCCCCGAGGGATCCTATAGGGCTGGGGGTGACATATAGGGTTGGGGGAATCCTTGGGAATTTAGGGGGTGCTGCAAGAGTCTGGGGGTCCCTATAGGGCTGGGAGGGACCTATAGGGTTTGAGGGATCCAGGGGGAGTTAGAGGGGGACAAGGATTTTGGGGTCCCCTATAGCGTTGGGGGGGGGAATCGAGAGGACCTTATACAGTATAGGGAGGACCCTGGGTGTCTTATAGGGCTGGGGGGGGGATCTATAGGGTCTAGGGGTCCCTGGGGAGCTACAGGGCACCGGAGGGCGTTGGGGGTCACTGTGGGGGTCCCTATAGGGTTTGGGGAGACCCCCGGGAAGTTGGGGGGGGCAGAGGGGCTTGGGGAACCCCTATAGCGTGTTTGGGGGGGGGGTCAGGGAAGACCCTATAGGATGGGGGGAACCCTGGGGAAGGGAAGGGGAATGGAGAGACCTGGGGGTCCCTATAGACCTGGGGGTGCCCCCATCGCGTTTGGGGGGGTCCCTATAGGGTTAGGAGACCCTGCAAGGGGCTTAGGGGTCCCTATAGGGTCTGGGGGGGCCCCAACTGGCCCCCCACCCCCCCAAATCTCATAGCAGGGATGGACCTGGAGATGTGGGTGCACTAGGGGGGGGGGTCCCTAGAGCTTCGGGGTGCCCCGGGGGGGGTCAGGGTGCCCCCAGGGGCTTTAGGGGTCCCTATAGGATCCGGGGGGGGGCCATAACTGACCCCCCCACCCCCAAATCTCCCGGCAGGGACGGACCTGGAGGTGCGGGTGCCCTATGGGGGGGGTCCCTAGAGCCTCGGGGTGCCCCGGGGGGGGGGTCAGGGTGCCCCAGGAGGTTTAGGGGACCCCCACCTGACCCCCCCCACCCCCAAATCTCCCGGCAGGGACGGACCTGGAGGTGCGGGTGTTCTACCGGGGCCGGGCGGTGCTGGAGACGGCGGTGGCGGCGGCGGCGGGGGGGCTGCGGCTGGTGGCGGCAGCGGCGGCGGGGGGGGCCGCGGGGGGGGCTGCGCCGGGCACGGTGGCGCTGCCGGAGCCGGCGGTGGCCGACAGGCGCCAGGCCCACTACACGCGGCGGGTGCTGCGGGGCCTGGGGGGGGGTGGCGGCGGTGACGGCGACGGCGGTGACGACGCCGGGGGGGGGGTGACGCTGCGCCCCCGCGGCCCGGCCCTCGAGGGCGCCCGCCTGGGCCGCTGCCGCGTCTTCTGGGGTCGCGGCGGGGGGCCGGGGGGGCCCGAGACCCCCGGCGGCGCCTTGCCCAAAGGCGCCTACGAGCCCCTCTACGGCCTCCGCGACTTCGTCAGAGGTACCGGCGCCGTGCGGCAGGGGGGGGGGGACGTATGGGACCAGGGAGGGGACGTGGGGGGACCTACGGGACCGGGGGGGGATGTATGGGACCAGGGAGAGGACGTGGGGGGACATACAGGACCAGGGAGGGATGTGGGGGGATGTACGGGACCAGGGAGGGATGTGGGGGGACATACGGGACCAGGGAGGGGACGTATGGGACCAGGGAGGGGATGTGGGGGGACGTATGGGACCAGGGAGGGGACGTGGGGGGACATATGGGCTCAGGGAGGGGACGTGGGGGGACATAGAGGACCAGGAAGGGACGTGGGGGGGCCTACGGAACCAGGGAGAGGACGTGAGGGGACATACGGGACCGGGGAGGGGATGTGGGGGGACGTATGGGACCAGGGAGAGGACACGGGACATATGGCATCAGGGAGGGAACATGAGAGGGGACACACAAGACCAGGAAAGGGACGTGGGGGGGGACATATGGGACCAGGGAAGGGACATTGGGGGACCTATGGGACCAGGGAAGGGACACACAGGACCAGGGAAGGGATGTGGGGGGGACACAAGGGACCTATGGGACTGGGAAGGGAACATGGGGGGACGTATGGGACCGGGGAGGGGATGAGGAGACACATGGGACCAGGGAAGGGACACAGAACATGTGGCATCAGGGAGGGGACATGGGGGGGACACAAGACCAGGAAAGGGACATGGGGGGGACACATGGGACCAGGGAAAGGATGGGGGGGGTGACATAGGGGACCAAGGAGGGGATGTGGGGGGGGTGGACACATGGGACCACGGAGAAGATGTATGGGGACATAGGGGAACACATGGGATGGGGGGGGCACATGGGACCAAGAAAGGGACGGGGGGGACACATGGGACCAGGAAAAGGGACATGGGGGGGACACATGGGACCGAGGAAAGGATGGGGGGGACACAGGGGACCAGGGAGGGGACATGGGGGGGGAACACACAAGACCAGGAAAGGGACAGGGGGGGGGGGAACACATAAGACCATGGAGGGAATGTATAGGGACATAGGGGGACACATGGGACCAAGGAGGGGACATGGAGGAGGGAACACAGGCCCAGGATGGGGACATTTGGGGGGGGGGGGGACACAGGCCCAGGAAGGGAACGGTGGGGGGGGGGACATACGGGACTGGGGAAGGGAATGGGGGGGATGGGACATGGGGGGGAGGACACAGCCCCGGAGAGGGGACGTTGGGGGGGACAGCAGACCCCGGGGGGGTGGCAGGGCACGTCCCCACCCCCCCCCCCGTGTGTGTGTCCCCCCCCCAGAGCTGATCGCCTTCATGGAGGGCCGGGGGGGGTCGCCCCAGTACGAGCTCTGGCTCTGCCTGGGGGAGCCTTGGCCCCAGCCCAGCCACACCTGGACCCGCAAGCTCGTCATGGTGCAGGTAAGGGGGGGGTCGTGTCCCCTGTCCCCCCCCCCCGGGGCAAACGGGACCCCCCCGGGGTGGGGAGATACCCCCTGGGGCAAACAGACCCCCCCCCCGGGGCAAATGAGAGCTCTGGGGCAGTTACAGACCCCCCTGGGGCAAATGGACACCCCCCCCACCAGGGCAGAGCTCACTGGGGGGGGTCCTGGGGCAGGACAGGGGGGACCGGGGGGGGGTCCCAAAGGGGACGGAGGGGACACAGGGGTCCTGGGCCAGGACAGGGGGGACCAGGGGGGTCCCCAGGGGGACGGGGGGGGGTCCCAGGGCTGGGTGGGGGGGACCAAGGGGGATGGGGGGGACCAGGGGGGTCCCAAGAGGGACAGGGGGGACACAGGGGTCCTGGGGCAGGACGGGGGGGTCCCCAAGGGGACAGGGGGGTCCTGGGGGGGTCCCAAGGGAGACGGGGGGGCCCTGGAGCAGGATGGGGGGGGTCACAGTGAGGTTGGGGAGGACTGGGGTGGTCTGGGGGCTGAATGGGGGGACCAGGGGGGTCCCAAGGGGGACAGGGGGGGTCACAGAGAGGATGGTGAGGACGATGGGTGGGTCCTGGGGGCTGGATGGGTGGCCGGGGGGGTCCCAAGGGAGCCAGGGGGTCTTGGGGCAGGATGAGGGGGACCGGGGGGGTCGCGGGGAAGGGGGGGGGGGTCGCGGGGGTGACGCGTCCCGTGTCCCCCCCCCCCCCCCCCCCCGGCGCAGGTGGTGCCGGTGGCGCTGCGGCTGCTGCACGAGCTGAGCCGGGCGCAAGGGGCCTCGTCGCTGCGCAGCTCCGAGCTGCAGCTGCAGCTCTCGGCCTCGCTGGGCGAGGGGGGGCTGCTGGGGGCCCTGCGCAGCTGGGACGAGCGCATGGACAGCCTGCCCCCCCCCTAAGAGGGGGGGGGGCCGGGACCCCCCCCCCCGAGTGCCGGGACCCCCCCCGGGGCGCCGGGATCCACCTCTGCGGCGCCGGGACCCCTGGCAGCACAGGGCCCCCCCCCCCACATTGGGCATGGGGGCCCCCCCCAGGGCATGGGGGACCCCCCCCCGCAACGCAGGGGACCGCAGGGGACCCCCCCACAATGTGGGGGACCCCCTCAAGGCATTGGGGACCCCCTCAAAGCATTGGGGGGGCCTCCCCCCAGCACTGGGGACCCCCTCAAGGCATTGGGGACCCCCCCCCCACGGCACAAGGGGACCCTGCCGTGGGGGGGGGATCAGCATTGGGGACCCCCCCCACAGCACGGGGGACCCCCCCCCAAAGCTGCAGGGGGGGGGCCCACAACACCCCCCCCCCCCCCCCAAAAATAAAGACTTTGGACCAGGCGTGAGTCTCGCTTACCTCCGTCCCCGAGGAGCCCAGGCGTCCGGCCTCCCCCCCCCCCCCCCGAAAAAAAACACCCCCCCCAACCCAAAAACTTGGGGACCCCCCCCAAATCAGGGGGAGGGGCCCAGGCATCCGGGCTGTTGCCCCCCCCCCCCCCCCAAAACAGAGACGCAACCAAGTGGCTAAAGGCAGTTTATGAAGGGGCGGCCGGGGGGGGGGGGTACAGGGTGTTTTTTGGGGGGGGGGGGGGCCGAAAAATCCATGCTAAATAAGTAAAACCAAGTGTGACGGGCACGGGGGGGGGGGGGGAGGAAAAGGGGGGGGGCCCAATTCCACCCCCAACTGCCCCCCCACCCAAAATAAACCCAACGTGGAGTGGGGGGGGGGGGAAGGGGGGGGGTCCCCCGTCTCCAGCGCGTATTTACAGAGTAAAACCGAGTCCGTTGGGGTGGTTTTTTGGGGCAAAGAAGGGCCCGTTTTTTTGTGTTTTTTTGTGTTTTTTTTGTGTTTTTTTTTGGGGGGGGGGCCCCCAAGAAAGGCTCAGAGCGGGGGCATGGGCAGGGGGGCTTTGTCCAAGGGCCCCCCCAGCTCTTTGGGGGGCCCCCCGGGCTCCTCTTCCACCCGCCGGCCCCGCTTCCGGAAGTACTTGTAGCGCTGCACGTAGGCCTTCACCAGGTTGTTCACCTTGACCGGGTTGATCTCGCCGCTCTTGCTGTGACAGATCTTTTTTGGGGACAGGGACAGGGGTGTCAGCGGGTCGGGGACCCCCCCCCCCAGGACCTTCCCCCCCCCTTCTCTTTCGCCCTACCTTGTGCACGGCTTTGCGCAGGATGTCCTTGTACTCGTCCTTGGTGATCTCCTTCTTCTGGTAGTAGGGTTTGATGGCCAACTTGACCTCCTCCACCGCCCGCTCCTGCGTGTGCAGCTTCTTCAGGTACTGCGGGGACACCGGGGGGGGCAGGGGGGTGAGCGGGGGACACGCGGCTGCGGGGCGGTGACGCGCGTCCGCGGAGGGGACACCGTGTCCAGGGTGAGGACGGGCGTCCGGATTGAGGAGGAGGAGGCCACGTGGGATGGGTTCCCGTCACCGTTGGGTTCGTGGCCGGGGCCTTGGCGCCGGGGGAGGTTGTTGTCACCGCCGCGGGGTGTCGCCGGTGTGGCCGCCGGTGACGCGGGATGTCTCCTTCAGCGCCGTGACGGCCACGGGGTGTCACCACCGTGCTCGCCAACAGGGACGGCGTCCCCGTCACCGCCGTGCCCGCCGATGACGTGGGATGCCCCCGCCACCACTGTGACCGCCGACACGGGATGTCCCTGCCACCGCTGTGACCGCCACCAACACGGGATGTCTCCCTCACCGCTGTGACCGCCATGGGGTGTCACCACCATGCCCACCAACAGGGGATGTCCCCATCACCACCGTGCCCGCCAATGACACGGGATGTCCCCGTCACCACTATGACCACCACAGGATGTCCCTGTCACCGCTGTGACCACCACCGATACGGGATGTCCCTCTCGCTGTTGTGATCACCAGCATGGGATGTCCCCATCACCACCGTACCCACCAATCACACGGGATGTCCCTGTCACCGCTGTGACCACCAATCTCACGGGATGTCCCCATCACCGCTGTACGCAACAATGACATGGGATGTCCCCGTCACCACTGTGCCCACCAGTGACATGGGATGTCCCCGTCACCACCATGACCACCAGTGACATGGGATGTCCCCGTCACCACCGTGACCACCAATCACACGGGATGTCCCCATCACCACTCTAACCACTACCGACATGAGATGTCTCCGTCACCACCATGCCCAATGACATGGGATGTCCCCATCACCACCGTAACCACCAATCTCATGGGATGTCCCCGTCACCACTGTGCCCACCAGTGACATGAGATGTCCCTGTCACCACCGTGCCCACCAACGACATGGGATGTCCCTGTCACCACCGTGCCCACCAACGACATGGGATGTCCCCGTCATTGCTGTGACCTCCACCGACCCAGGATGTCCCTGTCACCACCGTGCCCACCAACACGGGACGTCACCGCTGTGCCTGCCACCAACATGCCACGTCACCGCTGCACCTGACTGTCAGCGCTACGGGCTGTCCCTGTCACCGCTGTGACCGCCAATAACACGGGACGTCACTGCCGTGACCGCCACCGACACGGGATGCCACCGACACGGGATGTCCCCGTCACCGCCGTGCCTGCTAGGGACAGAAGATGTCACCAGCACCAGGGCTGCGCCACCTCCAACTTGGGACATCCACGTCACCGGTGTCCCCAGAGCCACCTCCAACTCGGGACACCCACGACTGGTGTCCCAAATACCACCTCCAGCTCAGGACATCCCTGTCACCAGTGTCCCCAGCGCCACCACCGCCCCGGGACATCGCGTCCCAGCCGTCCCCACCAGCATCAGCCTTGTCACAAGCATCAGCGCCGCCGTGGGACGCCGTGTCACGCGCGTCCCCGTGATCACCCCCATGAGACACCCATCACGCACGTCCCCACGAGCGCCACCACGGGACACCCCTGTCACACGTGTCCCCGTCACCGCAGGACGCCCCGTGTCGCCCCAGTCCCTGCAGGACGCCATCACGCGCGTCCCCATCACCGCAGGACGTCCCTTGTCACCCCAATCCCTGTAGGATGTCCCTGTCCCCATGGGACACCCCATCTCCCCCCAGTCCCCACGGGACGCTTCTGCCATGCGTATTCCTGTCACCATGAAACACCCTGTGTCACCTCAGTCCCTGTCACCGCGAGACACCCTGTGTCACCTGGGGAGGCTTCTGCCACACGCATCCCGCCACCACGGGACGCCCCATGCCACCCTGGTCCCTACAAGACGTCCCCGTCGCTGCACGATGCCCCACGTCCCCTTGGTCCCTACAAGATGTCCCCGTCACCTGAGGCCACCCCGTGTCCCTCCCTGGTCGCCCATCACCATGGGACACCCTGCGCCACCCCAGTCCCTGCGGGATGTCCCTGTCACCGCATGATGCTTCATGTCCCCCTGGTCCCTACAAGACGTCCCCGTCACCGCAGGATGCCCCACGTCCCCCTGGTCCCTACAAGACGTCCCCGTCGCCGCACGATGCCCCATGTCCCCTTGGTGCCTACAAAACATCCCCGTCACCGCATGATGCCCCACGTCCCCCTGGTCCCTACAAGACGTCCCCGTCGCCGCACGATGCCCCACGTCCCCCTGGTCCCTACAAGACGTCCCCGTCGCCGCAGAATGCCCCACGTCCCCTTGGTCCCTACAAGATGTCCCCGTCGCCGCACGATGCCCCACGTCCCCTTGGTCCCTACAAGATGTCCCCGTCGCCGCAGGATGCTCCATGTTCCCCTGGTCCCTACGGGATGTCCTTGTCACCTGAGGCCACCCCGTGTCCCTCCCTGGTCCCCCATCACCACGGGACACCCTGTGTCCCCCCCTCCCCTCGCGTCCGCGTCCCCACCCACCTTATCGGTGTCGCCGCGTCCCTCGGAGCTGACGCTCCCGTCCCTCTTGCTGGCTTCGGACGAGGCGCCGTAGAGGGGTCCGGGGCCACCACCGCCCGGGGCCACCACCACGGCGGCGGTGGCCGCGGGAGCCCCGAGGCCGGGGGGCGCCGGGGGGCCGGGGGGCGCCGGGGGGCAGCCCGCCAGCGGCAGGGCCCCGTGCAGCAGGAAGGGGGCGGGCGCCGGGGCCGCCGGGGCCGCCGGGACGACGGGCGCCGGCGTTTGGGGGGCGCCCGGGGGGGCCGCCGGCTTGGCGTGGCTCAGGATCTGGGGACGGAGACGGGGACGGAGGTGACGCCGGGGCGGGGGACGCCGACGCCCTCCCGGCATCCCCGCTGAGGAAGGGGGACACCAGGGTTTGGCCCCCCCCCCCGCCCCCATGGGGTGGGTGACGTCCTTGTTGTCCCCCTCGCCGTGTCCCCACCTGGTTGGTGGCCTGGATGAGCTCCTGCGCCTTGGCCCGGCTCGCCAGGTTGGCCTCCTCCATCTTGAAGAGCAGAGCTGTCACTGCGTGGTGGGGGGTGGGGGGGGGAGAAGAAAAAGGGGTGACGGATGTCCCCGTGGCGGCGATGTCACCGTCCCGGTGGCGATACCACCCCCAACGGTGCTGCCACCCCCCGTGCCAGCGATGCCACCACCCCTGATGGCCATGCCACCCCTGCGGTGGTGATGCCACCCCCATGATGGTGATGCCATCTCCCCTGATGGCCATGCCACCCCTGCAATGGTGATGCCACCCCCATGACGGTGATGCCACCACCCCTGATGACCACACCACCCCTGTGATGGCGATGCCACCTCTGCGATGGCAATGCCACCAACCCTGATGGCCATGCCACCCCTCTAACAGCAAAAACACTTCCTTGATGGCAACGCTACCCCCGCGGTGTTGATGCCACATCCCTGACAGCAATGCCACCCCCCGACAGCAATGCCACCCTCCTGACGCTAATGCCGCTCCTGCAACGGTGATGCCACCGCCCTGATGGTGATGGCACCTCCTCAGTGGCAATGCCACCACCCTGACGGCAATGCCACCACCCTGACAGCAATGCCACCGCCCTGATGGCGATGCCACCCCTGTGATGGCAATGTCACCACTCTCACAGTGATGCCACTCTTATGATGGCAATGCCACCACTCTGACAGCGATGCCATTTTCTTGGCAGCAATGCCACCGCCCCGATGCTGATGCCACCACCCTGACTCTGATGCCACTGCCCCAATGGTGATGCCACTGCCCAGATGACAGGCCTATGATGACAACGCCACCACCCTGATGGCGGTGCCACCCTCACGATGGCGATGCCACTGCCCTGACAGTGATGATGCCCTCGTGATGGCAATGCCACCACCCTGATGGCGATGCCACTGCCCCGACGGTGACACCACCCTTGTGATGGCGATACCATCACCCTAATGGTAATGTCATCCTTGTGATGGTGATGCCACTGCCCTGACGGTGACACCATCCTTGTGATGGTGACGTCACCACCCTGATGGCAATGCCACCACCCTGACAGCGATGCCACCCTCTTGCCGGCAATACCACCGCCCCAACGGCCACACCACCAACCCGATGGTGACGCCACCCTTGCGATGGCGATGCCATCACCCTGATGGCCATGCCACGGACCTGGCAGTGGCGCCACTCTCACGATGGCGATACCATCACCCTGACAGTGATGCCACCCTCATGATGGTGATGCCACCACCCTGACGGTGGTGCCACCCTCATGATGGTGATGCCACCACCCTGACGGTGGTGCCACCCTCATGATGGCAACGCCACCACCCTGACGGCGATGCCACCGCCCCAACGGCCACACCACCAACCCGATGGTGCCACCGCCCTCGTGACGGCGATACCATCGCCCCGATGGCGACGCCACCACCCCGGTGCCACCTACGTGCCAGGACGCCGCTGGTGGTGCAGTCGACGCCGCCGGGCAGGTTCCAGGCCAGGGGGGCGGCGGCGGGCGGCGGCGGCGGCAGAGGCCTCCCCGGCTCCTCCTTGGCCTCCGAGCGGCTGTCGGCTTGCGGCTCCCCCGGCGGCGCCTCCGCGGCCGCCCCGGCACCCGCCGCCACCGTCACCGTCACCGCCGCCACCGCGCCGCCGCCGCCACCGGCCTCCTCCTCGGCGAGGAAGGAGACGTCGGGCGTCTTGCAGCTGCTGTCGACGGTCTGCGAGTCGGGCGTCAGCTCCTGCTCGGCCGGCGGCGCCGGCGGCGGAGGCGGCTTAGCCGGGCTCGGCGGTTTGGCGCCGCCGGGCGTCTTCTCCGCGCCGGCCCAGGGCGCCTCGTCCTTGGCGGGGGGTCGCAGCGGGGGGCTGCCGCCCCCCCCTTGGCTGCAACTGTCCGCTTTGGATTTCTTCAGCGAGCCCTTGGGTTTGGTTTTCTTCTTCTTCTTGGCCTCGCCGGCGCCCTTGGCCTTGCCGCCGGCGCCCTTGGTCTTCTTGAGGCCCGTCTTGGCCTTCACCGTCTTGGCTTTCTTGGCCTTGCCGCCGGGCTCCTTGCCGTCGGCCGGCTCCGCTTTGCCGCCGGCTTTGGCCTCGGCGGCGGCCGCCGCCACCGCCGCTTTCTCCTCGGGCTTGAGGAAGGGCGAGCGGCTCTCGGTGTCGCGGCTGAACTTGACGCCGATGGAGCCGGCTTCCTTGACGGAGGCGGTGGTGGAGCTGACGCCCTCGCGGATGAGCACGGCCACCTTGGACTGCAGCTTCACCTTGCGCGCCGAGCCGCCCTTGCCGCCGCCGCCGCCGCTCTCCTTGTGCGCCGCTTTGGCTTTGCGCGGCGCCTTATCCCGCTCGGCGCGCGCTTTTTCCTTCTCCGCTTTCGGCGGCTCCGGCGCCGGGCGGCCGGGTCCTTCCTTGAATTTCTTCTTGTACTTCTCGCGCGCCGCCGGGCGCTCTTCAGCGTAGCCCCGCTTGCGCTCCTTCTCCTTGCTGGCTTTGCTTTTGGGAGGCTCCTCGGCTTTGCGGGCCGCTCCGGATTCCCCTTTGCCGGAGGTCGGGTGGCCACGGAGCGGCGCCGCCTCGGGGGGTTCGCGATCGGAAAACCCCTCGAAGCTCAAGCCTTCGGAATCGTAGAGCACCTCGCGCTTGGCCGGCTCCGGCGTGCCTTCCTGCCGGCTCACCGTGATGGTCCTCTTGATGGTGAAGAGGTCGGTGTCGTTGAGGTCCTGGATGGAGGGCGGCACCACGGCGCGGGCGTCGCGCCGCCGCTCGCCTCCCGCCGCCGCCGCCTTCTCCGCTTTGGCCTCATCCGGATGCGCCTCGCGGTCCTTGTCGCGGGAAGCGCGGCGCGGCGGGCGCTTGTCGCGGGAGCGCGAGCGCTGCTGCTTCTTCTTCTTCTTCCCTTCGCCGCGGTGCTTGTCCTTGTGCCGGGGTCGCCGAGCCCGGTCGCCGCCGCCGCTGCTGCCCGAGCGGGAACGGCGGCCCCGGCGTTTCTCCCGCGATTTGGAGCGGCGTCGCCGGCGGTCGGAGCCCACGGCGGAAACGGCGCCGCCGCCGCCACCGCCGGCCGGCGACCAGGAGCGCCGGCGGGAACGGGAGCGGGAGCCGCGGTGGCGGGAACGGGAACGCCGGCGCTCTTTGGATTTGGAGCGCGATTCGGAAGCTTTTTTAGCCGGCCACGAAGGCGCCCGAGGTTCTTTGGGCGCTTTGCGTTCCCGCGAGCGTTTGCTTTTCTTCCGCGATCCCGAACTGGAAGCCGACCGGGTTTGCGAAGGAGGCCGGAAACGTTCGCGCCGTTGCGTGAGGATCTTGCGCCGCAAATCGGCCCCTTTCCAGCGCGGGTCGGGCTGGCTGTCGCCGAAGTCCACCTGCAGCGCGGCCTCCTCGTCCGAATCGGCGTGAAGCGAGAGGAAATCGTCGCCCTCGGGCAACCGCAGCGCCCGCGGTTCGGCGGCCCGGCACCGGCTCCGGAAAAGCCGGATGGGGCTGTAACGCTCGTCCTCGGGCTGCACGATTTCGCCTTCCTCGATCTCCGAGTCGCCTTCGGCGCCTCCCCAGTCGAGCGGCGCCCGGCGCCCGGCCCGGTGCCGCCCGCTCTTGGCGCCTTTCTCGCCCCGCGCCGGCGCTTTGGGGTTGCCCGCCGTCACCACCTCCAGCGACACTTTTCCTTCCAGCTTGGGATTGGCCTCGGCTTCCGAGCGGCTCTTGGCTGCCAAGTCGACGACGAAAACGCGCCGCCGCGGTTCCGGCTCGGCTCCGTCCGACTGCTCCGAAGCGTTTTCCTCCTCCGGCAGCGTCGAGTCGGCTCCCGGCGGCTGCTCTTTGGGCTCGGAGGGTTCGGCGGGCGCTTTGTCGGGTCGCGGCGGCCGCGACGCCGGGCTGGAGCTGGGTTCCGCTTCCTCCGGGCCTTTTTCGGAGCCCGGGAAATCCTGGCTGAGGCTGTTGTCGTCGTAGATGCCGGCCAACGTCTCCGAGATGCGGCTGATGCTGTGCGACATGTCGGGCCGGGCGGCGGCGGCGGCCGCCTCGTCGTCCTCGTCGTCGTCGTCGTCCTCCTCATCTTCCTCGTCGTCCTCCTCCTCCTCCTCGTCGTCGGGGCTGGGGCTGCTGCGGGACGAGCTGGGGTTGGAGCCGGTGGGGTCGAAGGGGTCGTACTTCTGGTCCTGCCGCCCTTCGGCCTCTTTGCGGGGCGAGGCGCCGTAGGCGAAGTCGCCGCCGGCGTTGTCCTCGTCCGTGGGGTGGAAAGGGTCATAAATATCGAGGTCGGGCGAGCGGGGAAGGCAGGCGGCGGCGGCGGGCGGCGCGCCGGGCTGCGAGGAGGAGGAGGCCGAGGAGGAAGACGAGCGGGACGACGACGAGGAGGAGGAGGACGACGACGAGGAGGAATCGGCTTTTTCCAGGGCGCTGGCGGGCGGCGGCGGGTCGCGGGCGGCGGCGGTGGCGGCGGCCGGGGGGGGCCCCTGCGGGCGCTGCTGGGCCGGGGGGGCGCCCAGCACGGCGCCCAGCACGGCGGCGCGGGGGCCCCGGGGGCGCCGGGGCCGGCCCGGCGTGGGTGGGGGGCCGCGGCGGGGCCGGCGGGGCAGCGGGGGGGCCGGCGGGGCGCCCGGGGGGCCGCTCGGGGGGGCCGGGGGGCCGGCGGCGGCTCGCCAACGCCGCGCCGACGAGCCCGGCACCCGGCCTGCGCGACACCGGGGGGGGGGGGGGGAGGCGTCACGGGGTGGGGGGGGGGACGCACCCCAGGCGTCCCCTCCCTCCCCAGCACCCCACGTCCCCCCCCCCCCAATGTCCGTGTCCCCCCCCAGCACCCCATGTCCCCCCCAGGGACCCTCCTGAGACCCCATGTCGTCCCCCCCCAGCACCCCATGTCCCCCTAGGGACCCTCTTAATGCCCCGTGTCCCCCCCCAGCACCCCAAGTTCCCCCCCAGGGACCCTCTTAATGCCCCGTGTCCCCCCCCCCAGCACCCAAATTCCCCCCAGGAACCCTCCTAAAGCCCCGTGTCCCCCCCTAGCACCCCAAGTTCCCCCCCAGGGACCCTCTTAATGCCCCATATCCCCCCCCAGCACCCAAATTCCCCCCAGGGACCCTCCTAATGCCCCATGTTCCCCCCCAACACCCTATTTCCCCCCCCGACACCCCCTTAAGGCCTCACATCCCCCCCCCAGCACCCTAGATTCCCCCCCAGGGACCCTCCTAATGCCCCGTGTCCCCCCCCAGCACCCCGTGTCCCCCCCGGGGACCCTCCTGAGGCCCCATGTCCCCCTCCGGCACCCCATATGCCCCTCAGGGACCCCTCCTAGCCCCCCTGCCCCCCCCCAGCACCCCGTGCGGCCCCCCCCCCCCCGGCCCCCACCCACCTCCTTTAGGTGCCCTCCAGGGCCGCTCGCGGCGGAGGAGCCCCGAGGCGGCGGCCACGTCCCCGACGCGGACCTCGGCCACCAGCTCCACCTCCTCCAGGTCCCCCTCGCCCTCCCCACTGCCGGCATGGGGACGGCGTCGGCACGGGGGGGGGGCCCAGGCGTCCGGGTGGCCCCCCCCCCCGCCCCGCTCCACCCCGAGGGGGCCCAGGCGTCCGGGAGGTCCCCAACCCACCCCAGGGGGGCCCAGGTGTCCGGGCTTCCCCCTCCTCCCGCCCCCAGGGGGGCCCAGGCGTCCGGGATTCCTTTTCTCCACCTCCGGGGGGGGGGGGCCCAGGCATCCAGGATCCCTTCTCTCCACTTCCAGGGGGGGCCCAGGTGTCCGGGATCCCTTTTCTCCACCTCCCGGGGGGGGCCCAGGCGTCCGGGCTCTCTCCCTCCCACCCCAGTGGGACCCAGGCATCCGGGATCCCTTTTCTCCACCCCAGTGGGACCCAGGCGTTCGGGATCCCTTTTCTCCACCTCCGGGGGGGGGGGGCCCAGGCATCCAGGATCCCTTCTCTCCACTTCCAGGGGGGGCCCAGGTGTCTGGGATCCCTTTTCTCCACCTCCCGGGGGGGGGCCCAGGCATCTGGGATCCCCCTCCCCAGGGTGGGGCCCAGGCGTCCGGGCTCTCTCCCTCCCACCCCAGTGGGACCCAGGCATCCGGGATCCCTTTTCGCCACCTCCAGGGGGGGCCCAGGCGTGCGGGTGCCCCCCTCCCACCCCGCGGGGGTGAGGGGCCCAGGCGTCCGGCTCACCCTGCGGCGGCGGCGGAGCCGAGGAGCAGCTGGGCCCGCAGCGAGGCCAAACACGTCTGCTGCAGCTGGTCGAGGGCCCCCGCGAGGCCCCCCGGCGCCTCCGAAATCTGGGGGGGGGGATCAGACGCTGAAGGAGGGGGGGGGAAGGGACAGAGGGACCCCCCCGCCCCGAAATTCGGCTCCCAGCGTGCACCGGGGCAGAGCCGGGGCGCACGGCGCACCGGGACACGCGGCTGCTCCGCGGCGTCGCGAGGGGCTCGGCGCTCCCACCGCCGAGCCGGACTGGGAGGCGCTGGGAGGAACTGGGAGGTACTGGGAGGTACTGGGAGGCGCCGTCACCTCGTCGCCGAAGCGGCGTCACTCACCGGGCCGCCCTCGGCGCGGGGTCCCCAGCACCACGGCTGCCGGGCCATCCTCTTCCTCGCGGCGTCTGCAAGGGCGGGAGGAAGGGGAGGAAGAGGGGGGTGAGGGGGACAAGGACGAGCCCCTCGGGGACACCGAGGGGGACACGCGCGAGGACGCAGGGCCACCAAGCGTCCCCCCCCCCCGCCCTACCTTTGTCACCGGCCCAATCCTGCCGCTCGCCCTGGAAGCCGCCGCTCACCACGCGCTGCAGAGCCTTCTGCCGAGGAAGAGGAGGGCAGATCCCGGCGCCGGGGCTCAGCACCCCGCCGGCGGCGAAACGGGGGGGGGGCCCAGGCGTCCGGGCCTCCCCCCCAAACCCAACCTTCCCCCCCTGGTGCTGTCCCTTACCATGATGACCTGCCCGGGGCAGAGGGGGCCCCGCTGGCAGCCTTCGGCCTCGGGGGGGGCCTCGCCGGGGCGCCCCGGGTCCTCGCCGGGCCCCGCCGGGTCCTCCCGCCCCGGGGGCCGCGGCTTCTCCTCCTCCTCCTCCATGGCCCGGCGACGGCGAGCGGCCTGCGACGATGGGGGGGGAGATTTGGGGGTTGTGACCCCCCCCCCGCCCCCCGCTCCCTCCTTGCTGCCCCGATCCCCCCCTTTTCTACCCCCCGTTTCTCCCTCCTGCCCCCGCTCCCCCCTTTTCGACCCCCTGCTCCCCCCCTTCTTTCTGCCCCCTTTCCCCTCTCCTGCCCCAAATCCCCTTGGCTCTGCCCCAATTCCCTGCTTCTTCCTGTCCCCAATCCCCCTTTTCTACCCCAGTTCCCTTCTCCTGTCACAATTCCCCCTTTTTCACCCCAATTCCTCTCTCTCCACCCCAATTCTTCTTCTTTCCTGCCCCACTTCCCCCTTTTTCCACTCTTTTCTCCTTTTTTTGTTTCATTTTCCCCTTCCTTTCTACCCCAATTCTCCCTTTTCAACCCCAGTTCTCCTTTTTCTACCCCAAATCCTCCTTTTCTGCCAGAATTCCCCCTTTTTTGCCCCAACTCCCCCTCCCTTCTGTCCCAGCTCCCCCCTTTCTGCCCCATTTGCCCTTTTCCTACTCTAATTCCCTTTATTGCTCCCTTCCCAAATCCTTCCCCTCTGCTCTCCCTTCGCTCCCTAACACTTTTTCCTGCTCTTCTTTCCTTTTTCTGCCCTGAAGCCCCCGCTCCTGCCCCCAAATCCCCCTTTCCTACCCCAAATACTTCCTTCTTAATCATCTTTTTATACCCGAATTGTCTAATTAAATCCCTAAACCCCATTTTTTTTCCAGGCTCCTTTTTCCACCTTATTATCCCTCTTTCTGCTCCAATTTCCCCTTTCCTGCCCCATCACCTTTTCTAATCCCAAATCCCCTCACTGCCTGTCCCAAACATCTTTTTTTTTTAAATTTCAATTAACCTTTTCTTCACCCAAAACTGCCTTTTTCTGCCCCAATCACTTATTTTACCCCAACTAACCACGTTATAGTTTAAATCGCTTTTCCTGAGCCAGCGCTCCCCCTTCCTGCCCCAAATGTCTCCTTCCTGTCCTGATCACCTTTTCTTACCTCAAATTCCCCTTTCCTACCCCAAATCTTCTCTTTCTGTCGTAACGCTCCCCATTCCTAACCAAAATTCCCCCCTTCCTGCCCCAAATCCCCTCATTCCTACCCCAAATCCCCCTATTCCTACCCCAATGCTCCCCATTCCTGCTCCAATCCATTTTTCCCCACTCCCAGCTAACCCTTTCCTGCCCCAACACACCCTTCCTGCTCCAAAGCCCCCTATTCTTGCCCCAAATCCCCCCTTCCTGCCCCAAATCCCCTAGTCTTGCCCCAGCGTCCCTCTTCCTACCCTGATCGCCTCATTTTACCCCACGGAACTGCTTCCTGCCCCCAACCCCCCCCATTCCTGCCTCAAACTCCTCTTTCTACCTTGATCGCTTCTCTTTACCCCAATTTACCTCCTCCTGCTCCAAAACCGCCCATTCCTGCCCCAAATCCCCTATTCCTGCCCCAATGGCCCCCTCCTGCCCCAAATCCCCCCGTTCTCGCCCCAAATCCTCCATTCCTACCCCAGTGCCCCCCCTTCCTGCCCCGATCACCTTTTCTGACCTCAGCTAACCCCCTCCTGCCCCAAATCCTCCCGTTCTCGCCCCAAACCCGCCCGTTCCTGCGCCAGTGCCCCCTCCTGCCCCAAATCCCCCCATTCTTGCCCCAACCGCCCCCTTCCTGCCCCAACCACCCCCTCCCCTCTGCCCCCCCGTGCTGCCGCCCCCCCCTCCCGGCCCCGGTTCTCCCCCCCCAGGCCCCGTTTTCCTCCCCCCCCGGTACCTCCGCCCCCCGCCCTAGAGGCGCGGGCCCAGCCCGGCCGCCCCCGCCGCCATCTTACCCGCTCGGCTCCGCTGCGGGGGCGGGGCCGGGCGCGGGGCGCGCCGGGAGCCGTAGTGCGGGTTGGGGGGGGTGTGCGGACTACAGATCCCAGCAGCCCCCGCGCCGCGCGGGGTGTGCCGGGAGCCGTAGTGCGGGCGGCGAGGGGCGGGGGGGGACTACAGCTCCAGCAGCCTTCGGGCCGCGCGGGGCACGCCGGGACGGGTAGTCCCGCCGGGCGTGTAGGAGGGGCGGCAAGAAAGGCGCGCAAGGCACGCCGGGAGCGCAGCTCCGCCATGGCGGGCGGTTGCTAGGAGACGGCGCGGTGGGGCCGGGCCCGGCGCGGCACAGGAAGGGAAGGGAAGGGAGTGAAGGGAGTGACGTCGCCGCCGCGTGACGTCACCATGAGTGACGCCACCACGAGTGACGTCGCCAGGCGTGACGTCATCCCTCCCGGTGGGGCTGTTAGTCGCTTTCCCGGGGAGGGGGGGAAAGGGGGGCGCCCCGGAATCCTGGGTCCCTTCGCGCGGGGCCGGGCGGAGGTGACGCACTTCCGGCCCCTCCCCTCCGCCGCGGCGGGGGTGGGGGCGGAGCCAGGCGGCCGGGCCACGCCCCCCCTCGCCGGGGCCAGCGCGCCTTGTAGGGCAGCGGCGGGCACAGGGGGCGGGGCGGGTTGGGTCATTTGCATAGATTAGCATGCGGGCCCCGCCCCCCTCCCCGGGCCGAGGCATGGAGCGGGAGCGGGCCGGGGCCGGGGCCGGGGCCGGGGCCGGGACCGGGACCGGGACCGGGACCGGGGTCGGGGCGCCCCCCCCGCGGCACCGCCTCGTCGTGGTGGGCGGCGGCGGCGTCGGCAAGAGCGCGCTGACCATCCAGTTCATCCAGGCAAGGCGCGGGGAAACCCCCAAAATGGGACACCCCCCCCCAGGGTCCCCCCCCAAACGGGACTCCCGCAGGGACCCCCCCCAAAATGGGACCCCCCTCAAACGGGACCCCCACAGGGAGCCCCCAACTGGGACCCCCCCCAAAATGGGACCCCCCCCCAAACGGGACCCCCACAGGAACCCCCCGACTAGGACCCCCCCAAAACGGGACCCCCCGAGGGGACCCCCCAAAATGGGACCCCCCCCCAGCAACCCCCCCAAACGGGACCTCTCACAGGGACCCCCCCAACTGAGACCCAAACTGGGACCCCTCACAGGGCCCCCCCCAAAATGGGACCCTCCATAGGGAACCCCCCCCAGGGACCCCCCCCAGGGACCCCCCCAAAACGGGACCTCCCGAGGGGACCCCCAAAATGGGGCCCCCCCCAGCACCCCCCCCCAAACGGGACCTCTCACAGGGACTCCCCCAACCGAGACCCCTTACAGGGACCCCACCCCCAGCAACCCCCCCAAAATGGGACCCCCTCCAGGGACCCCCCCCAAACGGGACCTCTCACAGGGACCCCCTCAACTGAGACCCCAAACTGGGACCCCTTACAGGGCCCCCCCCACAGGCCCCCCCCCCAAAATGGGACCCTCCATAGGGAACCCCCCATTGGGACCCCCCTAACCGGGACCCCCCCAACCGAGACCCCAAACTGGGACCCCTCATAGGGACCCCCCCACCCCCCATCCCCGGGGGGGGGGGGGTCGGCAGCCCAGATGCCTGGGCCCCATCATGGGGGGGGGGGTGTCGGGAGCCCGGACGCCTGGGCCCCATCGCCGTCCACCCCCCGTCCCCCCCCCCCAGTCGTATTTCGTCTCCGACTACGACCCCACCATCGAGGACTCGTACACCAAGGTCTGCGCCGTGGACGGGGCCCCCGCCCGCCTCGACAGTGAGTGCGGCCGCCCGGACGCCTGGGCCCCCTGCGGCTGGGCGGGGGGCAACGGGGGGCAGGACCCGGACGCCTGGGCCCCCCCACTGTGGGCGAGGCAAGAGGGAGCTCGGGCGCCTGGGTGCCCTATGTGTGTGGGGGGGGGGGCTGGGATGATCCCGGACACCTGGGCCCCCTTCTGGGGGGGGTCCGGACACCTGGGTCCCTTTTGGGGGGGGGGGGCAGATGCCTGGGCCCCCTCTGTGGGGGGGGGGGGGAGCCCGGACGCCTGGGCCCCCTGGGTGGTGGGGCAGGACCTGGACACCTGGGTCCCTTTTTTTTTGGGGGGGGGGTGCTGATCCCGGACGCCTGGGCCCCCTGGGTGGTGGTGAAGGGGGGGGGCCCGGACGCCTGGGTCCCCTCCGGGGGGGGCGCAGTGACCCCATGACCCACCCGGGGGGGGGCACAGTCCTGGACACGGCGGGGCAGGAGGAGTTCGGCGCCATGCGGGAGCAGTACCTGCGCGCCGGCGACGGCTTCCTGCTCGTCTTCGCCGTCAACGACCGCGGCAGGTAACGGGGACCCCCCCAAACCCCCCCGGCACCCCAAAACCCCACCCCAAACCTTCACGCTGCCCTCAACCCCCCCCCAGCACCCCAACCCCCCCCGGGACCCCCGAATCCCCCCTGTGTCCTTCGCACTGCCCGCAATCCCCCCCCAGCACCCCCAACCCCCCCCGGCACCCCAAAACTTGCCCCAAGCCCCTCACAGTGTCCTGGAACCCCCCCCTCCGGCACCCCCAAATCTACCTCGGGAGGTTTTCTACTGCCCTGAGCCCCCCCCCCGACATCCTGACCCCCACCCCCCAGGACCTTTCCTGCGTCCCTGAGCCCCCCCCAGGACCTTTCCCATCCCCCTGAACCTCCACTGGACACCCCAACCCCCCTGGGACCCTTCCTGCTCCCCTGAACCCCCCCAGACACCCTCAAATCCCCCCCAGAACCCTTCCTGCCCCCCCAGATACCCCAACCCCCCCCCGGCACCCTCACGCTGCCCTCAACCCCCCCCCAGACACCCCAAAATCCCCCCAGGACCCTTCCTGCCACCTTGAACCCCCCCTGGACACCCCACCCCCACCCCGGAACCCTTCCCTCCCCCCCAGACACCCCAACCCGCCCCCCCGGGACCCTTCCTGCCCCCCTGACTCCCCCCAGACACCCCAACCCCCCCCAGGCCCGTTCCCGCCCCCCTGACCCCCCCTCGCCCCCCCCCGGGCGCAGTTTCGGGGCGCTGGCCCGGCTCCACGGGCAGATCCTGCGGGTGAAGGACCGCGACGACGTCCCAGCCGTGCTGGTGGGCAACAAGGCCGACCTGCACCCCCAGCGCCAGGTAGGGCCCCCCCGCGACCCCCCCGGGGCCCCCCCAACCCCCCCCGGGACCCCTGGACCCCCCCAGACCCCCCCGGGGCCGCACAACCTCCCTCCCTCCCCACCCCGGGGGTCTGGAGCCTTCCCCAGCTCCAAGTTGCTCGAAAAGGGGTGAAACAGGAAGTCCCCGCCCCCGGCGGCCATCTTGGGCCCACCCACAACAGGAAGTTGGTGGTGCTGAGTGGCTCTCAACAGGAAGTCCCGCCCTCAAGGGTAGCCAGTGACCTGTGTTGATGCTCTTGAGACAGGAAGTCCCACCTTTGTTATCCCGGAACTGCCCAGAGCA
Source organism: Apteryx mantelli (assembly GCF_036417845.1). NCBI lineage: Eukaryota > Metazoa > Chordata > Aves > Apterygiformes > Apterygidae > Apteryx > Apteryx mantelli. The sequence goes on from NC_090011.1 coordinate 2,037,529, forward strand.
GGAAGTCCCACCCCCATGGCAGCCATCTTGGATTCAGAACAGGAAGTCCTGCCCCCACAGGCCATCTTGGCTCCGCCCAGAACAGAAGTCCCACTCAAATGTGCTGTGGTGGCCATCTTGGATCCAGAACAGGAAGTCCCACCCCCAATGCAGAGAGTGGCCATTTTGGATGCAGAACAGGAAGTCCCACCCCCCACAGGCTGCAGTGGCCATCTTGAATCCAGAACAGGAAGTCCCACCCCCACAGGCCATGGCAGCCATCTTGGACGCCATCACAGCAGGAAACCCCGCCCCAGCAGGCCCCAGCAGCCATCTTGGTCCCCCCCTCAGAGCAAAAAACACCACCATAGAGCAGAGCTGTGGCGGTGGCCATCTTGGAGGCGACCTAAGGGTGCCGCCACGGCCGTGACCGTCCCGCCCGGATGCCTGGGTCCCCGGGGGGGGGGGGGGGCCACGTCGCCGCCCCACGAGCCTTTTCGCCCCCCCCCCCCCCAAACCAGGTGTCACGGGAGGAGGCGCTGGCCTTCGCCCGGGAGAACCGGCTGCCCTACGTCGAGGCCTCGGCCAAGACCCGCCTCAACGTGGACGAGGCCTTTCACGAGCTGGTGCGAGCCGTCAGGTGCGCGGGGGGGGGGGGGGGGCCAAAAGGGGCCGGACCCCCCAAAAGGCTCTGGGACCCCCCCGAAAGGGTCCGGGAGCCCCAAAGGGGTCGGGGACCCCCCCCCAAAACACGTCGTCTCACCCCCCCTTTCTCGCTCTCCCGCAGGCGCTTCCAGGAGCAGGAGACCCCCCCGGCGCTGGCGGCCCCCCCCGGGGGCAAGGAGGCGGCGGGCTGCCCCTGTGCCCTTCTCTAACTGCCCCCCCCCCAATCAAGGGGGTGTGGGGTGCCCCCCCCAAGTGTGTGTGGGGGGGCTTTTCTTGCAGGGACACCCCCTCCCCCCAGATCTTGGTTTTGGGGGGGCTCTGGATGTTCCTCCATGATGCCCCCCCCACCCCAAAAATCTTCTTTTTAGGGACCCCCCCATCCAGGTAGGGGCCCCCCCAGTTTTGGGGGTCCCCAGGTTCCTCTCCCTCGTGGGGGGGGCCGTTTGGGGCTTCCTGAGACCCCCATTTCGGGGAGTCTTGGCCCCCCCCAAACCCCCATTTTGGGGCCTCCCCCCAGCTCCCCGTTTTGGGGGTCCCCGCACCCCCTTTTTCACAGCGCCCCCCCCCACACCAAACCCCCACTTTGGGGCCCCAGGACCCCCCCTTGTTCACAGCCCCCCCCCCCAGACCTCCACTTTGGGGTCCCTGGGGCTCCTCCACGCCCCTTTTTGGGGTCCCCCCCCCACCCCAAAAGGACCCAGGCGTCCGGGTGGGGGCCCCCAGCTTCGCTTACATCCCCCCCCCCCCGCCGCCGTGGGGGGGGCCCCGCACGTTCCCCGTGCGAACACAGGAAAACACGCGTGCGCCTGCGTGCGTCCCCATCGGTGCCACGAGTTTTGGGGGGGCCTCAGCCCCCCCCCAAGCGCTGTAAATACCAAAGAGCCCCCCCCCCTCCTCGGGGGGGGGGAACAACACATTAAAGTGCCTTAAAGCCGGCGTGCACACGCGTGTGCGGGAGGGGCCGGGGGTCACATGTGGGCCGGGGGGGGGCGTCACGGGAACGGGGGGGGGGGTGAGAATCACACGCGCTCATGTGAGACCCCGTCGTTCGATGTCCCCCCCCCCTTGCGTGACGCCCCCCCCCCAGGCGTGAGACACCCCCCCACAAGTCCTACGGGACCCCCTCGTGCGAGAGCCCCCCCCCCCGCACAAGAGCCCCCACTCGGGCGAGACCCCCCCCCCACTCCTGCGAGACCCCCCTCATGTGAGACCCCCCCCACACTTCTACGAGCCCCCCAGATCGAGACCCCCCCTTGTGCAAGACCCCCTCGTGCAATGACCCCCCCCACTCATATGAGACCCCCCCCCACAGCGGCATCAGGCCCCCGCAGCTATATGAGACCCCCCCCACCTGCAAAAACCCCTCGTGCGAGACCCCCCCCCCCGTGTGAGACCCCCCCCCGGTGCAACGACCCCCCCCACTTGTGCGAGACCCCCCCCCAATGCACGAGTGCAAGTCCCCCTCGTGCGAGACCCCCCCCCACTCGTGAGACCCCCCCCCCGCAGCTTCCCGAGCCCCCCCCCACCCCGAGACCCCCCCCCCCCAAAAAAAGAAGGAGGCTGCGGACACGCGGCAACGATAAAAAGGTCTCGGCAACACCCACGACACGAACCCGCGGCCGCCGCGAACACGGACACGATACACCGTAGAAAAGGGGGGGGGGAAACGCGGAAATTGGGGGGGGGGGAAGAGGCGGCGCGACCCCCCCCCCGCCGCTGCTGCTCCCCCCCCCCCTCCCCGAAACCGCCCCCAATAAATACCCCGGGGCGGGGGGCGCGGGGGGGGGGAAAGGGGGGGGTAGAGCCCCAGTTTTGGGGCCGGATTCGGGGATTTGGGTGGGTTTTTTTGGGGGGGGGGCGATACGTTTTCATGGCGGGGGGGGGGACGACAGGAGTGACGCGGGGGGGGGCGCAGAACCCCCCCAATATATATAATAATAATTATAATAATTAAAAAAAAAATGAGGAAAAAACAACAAAAAAAAAGAACCGAGAGGGGGGAGGGCGATGGGGGCCGGGGGGGGGCAAATTTGGGGCCGGGGGGGGCAAAATCCGGCCCCGGGGGGGGGGGGAGGAGAGGGGGGGGCCCCAGCGATACGATATGATACATAGAGACTTTGACCCTATACACTATGTACAAGCCCCCCCCCGCCAAAAAACCCCCCCCCCGGCCCCCCCGAAACACCCCCCCCTTTATATTTTTTCCTCCCCCCCCCCCCCAAAATCCAGCCAGCCGGGGGAGGGGACTTGGCAATAAATAGGGGGGGGGTGGATTTTGGGGTGGGGGGGGCTGATGGTCCTTATTTTGGGGGGGGAACCCCCCCTTTTTTGGGGGGGAAACACCCCCCCCGTTGGCTTGGGACCCCCCCCTCAACCCCCCCCCCCTTTAATACTTATATACAGGACACCCCGGCGGGGGGGGGGGCGGGGGGGGGGGGGAATGGGCTGGTCCCGGTTTTTGGGGGGGGGGGGCACATGGAAAAAGGGCCCAGGAGTCCGGGTGCCCCCCCCCCCACACCCCCAAAAACCCTGTTTCTCACCCCAAAGGCCGAGGGGGCCCAGGAGTCCTGGCTCCTCCTGGAAGGGGGGGGGGGGCCCAGGTGTGTGTGTGTCCCCCCCCCCAAAAGGGAGAGGGCCCAGGCGTCCGGGCCCCCCCCCCCCCCGCCAGGATGGAGGCTACTAAATAGACATTTATACATATATATATAAATAAGGGGGCTCCGGGGGGGGGGACACGTGGGGGGGGGGGCGCCCGGACCCCCCCCCTTTTTTTAAGGGGGGGTTTGGGGGGGGTGAAGCCCCTCGCTCCCTCCGATGCCCCGGGGGGGGGGCCCCCAAAATTGGGGTGCTGGGGAGGGGGGGGGGAGCCCATGGAGGGGGGAATCCTGATCCTGGGGGGGGGTCCTTGTCCCCACATTGGGGGTCCTTGTCCCCAAGGAGAGGGGGCGGGGTCTCCTTCTCCTGGGGGGGGGTCCCCATCTCTGGCAGGCGGGGTCCCCAAGTCCTAGGGGGTGGCCCCATCCCAGGAGAACGTCCCCATCTTGGAGGACGTCCCCATCCTGGAATTGGTA
>NC_090011.1:2041444-2082386 GCF_036417845.1 Apteryx mantelli
TCCCACAACCCCTCTGGGCCCCCCCCAAAAGGGGCGGAGCTTCAAATTACCCCAGGGGAGGGGCTAAAATGGGGGGTGGGGGGGCACCCTGACCCCCTGGGGCACCCCAAAAGCCTCTTCCTATTCGGGGGGGGGTCCCCAAGCCTCATGGGGGGGGTTCCCAACCCCCCCCAATTTATAGCTGGGGGGGGGGGTCCTGCCCCCCCCCCAGCCCCCAACACTACAGCCGGGGGGGGCCCCAAAGTGTCTTATGGGGGGGCTGCCCCCAAATCTTGCACAAGGACGAATCGGGGCCCCCCCTTTTTTGGGGAGGGGGGGGGCTCCCCTCACGCCCCCCCCAAACCTGCTGCGGGGCCCCGGCGCCCCTCCCCCCCTTTTATACCAGATGCGCGGGGGCGGGGCCCGGCCGCGAGGCCCCGCCCCTTCTCTATTTTTGTCCAAAGACGAGTGGGCCCCGCCCCACCGGCCCATCTCGGCCATTAAACGATGCTGACTTTTACCAGCCTGCGGGGTGCCGGCTCTTGATTGGACGAGAGGCGCCGCGGGGCGGGGCAGGTCGCGCCTCCCACGTGGGGCTACGGCGAGACTGGGGAGGGCGCTTAAAGGGGCGATGCCGAGGGGGTGGGGCCCACAGGGTGTGATGAGTTGCCTGCGCTCAGCCAGGGCCTCCCCCAAACACAGCGCTGAATCAAGGGGAAAAATACATTTATTGTGGGGGTGGGAAAAAGGTGTGTGTGGGGGTCCTGGGAATCTTCCGTGTGGATCTTGGGGGGCCCCGGGAAGGTCGCAGGGGGCTGGGGGGGCCCCTTGGGGGGGGTCTTGGGATCCCCCCCCCCCGGTCTAGGCCTGCATCACGGGCCGGGACTTCTTGGCCTCCAGGCAGATCCCGGAGCCAGCGAAGCCAGTGCCACCCTGGAAGGGGGGGGGAAAAAGAGGAGTGGGGGGGGGGGGCTATAGGGGGGCCCCCCCCCAAGAGACCCTTGTAGCCCCCCATTACCCCCCCCAGACTCCTCCGGACCCCCAGGGCCCCCCCAAACTCCTTCAGGACCCCCCCAAACACCCCCCCAACCCCCCCCAGAGACCCCTGAGAATCCCCCAGACCCCCCCCCAGATACCCCAGGGGACCCCCCCAGCCCCCCAGGACCCCTCGACCCCCCCCCAGAGACCCCCCCGACCCCCCCCGACCCCCCCGGCCCCGCACGGACCCGCTGCAGCACGATGATGTCGCTCTCGGCCAGGGCGGCGCCGCTCACCGGGTCCCGCATGTCCTTGCGGATGAGGCGCTCGACGCAGGCCAGCGTCACCACCGCCCCCCTGCGCCCCCCCCCCCAACGGACCCCCCCGTCAGTGGGGGCTGCTGGGGGGGGGGGCGCATCCCGGGGTGGGGGGGAGACCCCAGGAATTGGGGGGGACCCCACGATGAAGGGGGGGGAATCCCAGGGTGGGGGGGGATCCCGGGACAGGGGGGGGTCCCAGGGTGGGGGGGGTCCCAGGGAACAACCCTGGGGGTGGGGGGGGGCCTGGGAAGGGGTCACGAGGGGTAGTTAAGGGTCACGGGGGCAGTTGGGGGGGTCCCTGGAGCAGTTAGGGGTCACAGGGGGTGGTTGGGGGGTCCCCGGGGCAGTTAGAGGTCACAGGGGGCAATTGGGGGGGGTCCCCAGGGCAGTTAGGGATCACGGGGGGCAGTTGGGGGGGTCCCTGGGGCACTTAGGGGTCCCAGGAAGCAGCTATGGGTACCGGGGGGGCAATTAGGGATCCCAGGGAGCACTTAGGGTCCCAGGGGGGCAATTAGGAGCCTGGGGGGGGCAATTAAGACACTCATGATGGGCACAGGACGGTGCCAACCCCAGTGCTGACCTGTTCCACGGTGCCCGGGGGGAATTAAGGGTCCCAAAGGAGCAATTAGGGGTCCCAGGGGGGCAATTAAGGATCCGGGGGGGGCAATTAGGGGGTCGGGGGGGGCACTCACGAGGGGCGCAGCACGGCGCAGGGCACGGCGTTGCCCAGCACGTCGCCGGTGACGGCGCAGACGTAGCGGTCGCGGCGGGTGAGCAGGGCGACGCGCTCCAGGCCCGGCTCGGCGGCGCGGAAGCGCACGGACACCAGGTCGCGGCGGCGCAGCGGGCGCCCGCTCATGGGGCAGCGCAGCACGGGGTCCTGCGCCCGGACGCCTGGGTCCCTCGGACGCCTGGGCCCCTCGGACGCCTGGGCCCCCTCGGAGCCCGGTGTCCCCCCCCCGAACCGCCCCGCGCCACGGGGTCCTGCGCCCGGACGCCTGGGTCCCTCGGACGCCTGGGCCCCTCGGACGCCTGGGCCCCTCGGAGCCCGGTGTCCCCCCCCAGAACCGCTCTGTGCCATGGGGTTCTGCGCCCGGACGCCTGGGTCCCTCGGACGCCTGGGCCCCTCGGACGCCTGGGCCCCCTCGGAGCACGCTGCCACCCCCCCGAACCGCCCTGCGCCATGGGGTCCTGCGCCCAGACGCCTGGGCCCCCTCGGACGCCTGGGCCCCCTCGGAGCAGGCTGCCACCCCCCCGGACCGCCCTGTGCCATGGGGTCCTGCGCCCGGACGCCTGGGCCCCCTCGGACGCCTGGGCCCCTCGGAGCCCGGTGTCCCCCCCCAGAACCGCCCTGTGCCATGGGGTCCTGCGCCCGGACGCCTGGGTCCCTCGGACGCCTGGGCCCCCTCGGAGCACCCTGCCACCCCCCCGGACCGCCCTGTGCCATGGGGTCCTGCGCCCGGACGCCTGGGCCCCTCGGACGCCTGGGCCCCCTCGGAGCACGCTGCCACCCCCCCGGACCGCCCTGTGCCATGGGGTCCTGCGCCCGGACGCCTGGGCCCCTCGGACGCCTGGGCCCCCTCGGAGCACGCTGCCACCCCCCCGGACTGCCCCGCGCCATGGGGTCCTGCGCCCGGACGCCTGGGTCCCTCGGACACCTGGGCCCCCTCGGAGCCCGGTGTCCCCCCCCCGGACTGCCCCGCGCCATGGGGTCCTGCGCCCGGACGCCTGGGTCCCTCGGACGCCTGGGCCCCCTCGGAGCACCCTGCCACCCCCCCGGACCGCCCTGTGCCATGGGGTCCTGCGCCCGGACGCCTGGGTCCCTCGGACACCTGGGCCCCCTCGGAGCCCGGTGTCCCCCCCCCCGGACTGCCCCGCGCCATGGGGTCCTGCGCCCGGACGCCTGGGTCCCTCGGACGCCTGGGCCCCCTCGGAGCACCCTGCCACCCCCCCGGACCGCCCTGTGCCATGGGGTCCTGCGCCCGGACGCCTGGGCCCCCTCGGACGCCTGGGCTCCCATGCTAGAACCGCCCCCCCCCCCCGATCCCACCCTGGCCGGGGTGCTGTGGGGCAGGACCGTAGGATGCCATGGGGCGCTGTGGGGCAGTGTGGGGCGCCATGGGGTGGCTGTGGGGCAGCTGTGGGGCAGCGTGGGGCAGCGTGGGGTGGCTGGGGGGCAGCTGTGGGGCGCCATGGCAGCCGTGGGGCACCGTGGGGTGGCTGTGGGGTGCCGTGGGGCGGCCGTGGGGCAGCTATGGGGCAGCCGTGGGGCAGGACTCACGGGCTTGGGCAGCCGCCCGGCGTCGGCCTCCGGGGTGAGCGACGGGATCCAGAAGCTGGGCAGGGCCTGCGGCTCCGGGCCGGGGGGCGCTGGGGGGGGAAGCGTCAGCCCCACGGCTGCCCCACGGCCCCCCGGATCCCCCCTCCTGCTCCATAGCTGCCCCCAGAACCCTCCTCCTGCCCCATAGCCCCCCCATAAGCCTCCTCCTGCCCCATAGCTGCCCCCAGAGCCCCCCTCCTGCTCCATAACTCCCCCCCATAATCCCCTTCCTGCCCCATAGATGCCCCCCAGAACCCTTCTCCTGCCCCATAGCACCCCTATAATCCCTCTCCTGCCCCATAGTGCACCCATAGCCCCCCCGAGCCCCCCTTCCTGCCCCATAGAGCCCACCAGAGCACCCCTCCTGCCCCACAGCTGCCCCCAGAGCCCCCCTCCTGCCCCATAGCGCCCCCATAATCTTCCCTAGAGCCCCTCTCTTGCCCCATAGCCCCCGAGAGCCCCTTCAGAACCCCCCTCCTGCCCCATAGCGCCCCCCATAACACCCCTCCTGCCCCATAGCCCCCCCCAGAGCCCCTCTCCTGCCCCATAGGCCCCCCATAACCCCCCTCCTGCCCCATTGCACCCCCCCATAACCCTCTTCCTGCTCCATAGCCCCCCCTGAGGCCCCCTCCTGCCCCATAGCACCCCCATAACCCTCCTCCTGCCCCATAGCCCCCCCATAACCCCCCTCCTGCCCCATAACCCCCCCTATAACCCCTCTCCTGCCCCCTAGCCCCCCCCGAGGCCCCCTCCTGCCCCCTAGCGCCCCCATAACCCCCCCGCGGCCCCCCAGCGCCCCCCCCGCGCACCCGAGGGGCCGGCGGCGCCGTGGGGCAGCGAGCGGCTGACGATGGCGCCCTCGGTCTCCAGGAAGCCGCGGACGGCGGCCTCGGCCCCCCGCGCGGCCTCGCTGCTCCCGCTCGCGGCGCCGCTGCGCCCGCTGCCGCTCGTAGGCCTGCGCGCCCCCCGCCCCCGTCACCCGGACGCCTGGGCCCCCTCCCCGGACGCCCCCGTCACCCGCCCGGACGCCTGGGCCCCTCACCTGCATGCCCCTGTCACCCGCCCGGACGCCTGGGCCCCCTCCCCGGACGCCCCCGTCACCCGGACGCCTGGGCCCCTCGCCCCGGACACCTGGGCCCCTCGCCCCGGACGCCCCCGTCACCTGCCCGGACGCCTGGGCCCCTCGCCCCGGACGCCTGGGTGCCCCGCCCGCACGCCCCCGTCACCCGCCCGGACGCCTGGGCCCCCTCCCCGGACACCTGGGCCCCTCGCCCGCACGCCCCCGTCACCCGCCCGGACGCCTGGGCCCCCTCCCCGGACACCTGGGCCCCTCACCTGCATGCCCCCGTCACCCGCCCGGACGCCTGGGCCCCTCGCCCCGGACACCTGGGCCCCTCGCCCGCACGCCCCCGTCACCCGCCCGGACGCCTGGGCCCCTCGCCCCGGACACCTGGGTGCCCGCCCGCACGCCCCCGTCACCCGCCCGGACGCCTGGGCCCCCTCCCCGGACACCTGGGCCCCTCACCTGCATGCCCCCGTCACCCGCCCGGACACCTGGGCCCCTCACCCCGGACACCTGCGTCACCCGCCCGCACACCCCTGTCACCCACCCGGACGCCTGGGCCCCCTCCCCGGACGCCTGGGCCCCTCGCCCGCACGCCCCCATCACCCGCCCGGACGCCTGGGCCCCCCGCCCCGGACACCTGGGTGCCCGCCCGCACGCCCCCGTCACCCGCCCCGACACCTGGGCCCCCTCCCCGGACGCCTGGGCCCCTTGCCCGCACGCCCCTGTCACCCGCCCGGACGCCTGGGCCCCCTCCCCGGACGCCCCCGTCACCCACCCGGACGCCTGGGCCCCTCGCCCCGGACACCTGGGCCCCTCGCCCGCACACCCCCGTCACCCGCCCGGACGCCTGGGCCCCTCCTGCGTGCCTGGGCCCCTCGCCCCAGACGCCTGGGTTCCCCCCCCGGACGCCTGGGCCCTCACCTCAGACACCTGGGCCCTGCCCCGGACGCCTGGGCCCCTCGCCCCGCACGCCTGGGTCACCCACCCGGACACCTGGGCCCTTCCCCGGACACCTGGGTCCCTCCCCTGGATGCCTGGGATCCCCCGGACACCTGGGCCCCCTCCCTGGATGCCTGGGCTCCCTCTCCAGATGCCTGGGTTCCCTGTGCCCGGACGCCTGGGCCCCCCCCCGGACGCCTGGGCCCCACCTTGGTCTGGCGGGCGATGTCGCGCTTCTGCCGGATCATGTATTCCAAAATGGCCTCGCGCTCGTACAGGAAGCCGTCGGGGCTGCGGCGCAGGCGGCGTCACGGGGGGGGGGGGGGGCACCCGGAACCCCCCCGTCCCCCCCCCAAACCCCCGCGAGGGGCCCTTGGGGGGGTGGGGGGCACCCAGGGGTCCTGGGGGGGGGCTCAAAGGGGTCCCAGGAGGCTCCTTGGGGGGCTCAAGGGGTCCTGGGGGGGGTCTGGGTGTCCCCTGGGAGGACTGAGGTGTTCCCAGGTATTTGGGGGGGTCTAGGGCTTTGGGGGGGGGTCTCAAGGAGTTTTGAGGGTGTCCCGGGGGGGGCTGGGGGGCTCCAGGGGGGCTTGGGGGTCCCTGGGGGTTTGGGGGGCTCCAGGGGGGGTCTGGGGGGTCCCTGGGGGGCTTGGGGGGCTCTAGGGGGGTTGGGGGGCTCCCGGGGGGTCCTAAGGGGGGAATTGGGGTGTCCCTAGGGAGTTTGCAGGGCTCCAGGAGGTTTTGGGGTGTCCCTGTGGGGCTTAGGGGGGGCTCCCAGGGTTTTGGGGGGGAAGGATTTTGGGGACCCCCCCCTTCCCCCGCCCTGCGGACTCACGTCACCACGGGGTCGCGGCAGGGCTGCAGCGAGAGGCAGCAGCAGTCGAAGTCCTTGATGGCGTCGCGGCTGAGGCGCACGTTCTGCGTGCCGTAGCCCGAGGCGGCTGCGCGGGGGCGGGGGGGAGGGTGTCACGCACACGCGTGGGTCCCCCCCCCCCCCGCGTCCCGTGTCCCCCCCCCCCCCGCGGCGCCTCACCCGTGTCCTTCTTCTTCTCGTGGTAGGTGTACACGGCGCCCGCCGTGCAGTTCTTGCCGTGGCGCGTCATGGCCGCCGCCCTGAGGGGGGGGCAAAGAAAGGGGGGGTCAGGGGGTGCTGGCGGGGCCCAGGCGTCCCGGTGCCCCCCCCCAAAAAGGGGCCCAGGCGTCCCGGTGCCCCCCCCCCCGCTCTACGCACGAGGCTGCTCGCTCCCGAGAGGGCCCAGGCGTCCGAGGCGGAGATGGAGGGAGGGAAAGCTTAGGCGGTTGCACCCCCGCTGCCCGCCCCGGCGCTTCTGCCCCGCCGCGCCGGAAGCCGGAAGTGGCGCGACCGGAAGTGGCGGCGCGTTTCCGGGCGGCGCCCGGGTGCAGCCGCGGGAGCGGCCCGGCCCGACCCGGCGCTGCCGCGCGGCCGTTCCGCCCCGCCCCACCCCGCCCCGCCCCGCCCCCACCGGCGGGACCCAGGCGTCCGGGCCCCCCCCGCCCCCAGTCGCCCCTGTGACCCTCCAGTTACCTCCCAGTTCACTCCAGTTCCCCCCAAGGCCTCCCAGTTACCTCCCACTTCCTCCCAGTTCTCCCCAGTTACTCCCCAGTTACCCCGATTCCCTCCCAGTTGCCCCAGTTGCCCTCAGTTACCTCCCAGTTGCCCCCAGTTCCTCCCAGTTGCCCCCAGTCCCCCTACTTCCCCCCAGGTCTCCTCCAGTTGCTCCCCAGTCACCTCTCAGTTACGTCCCAGTTCCCCTCAGTATCCCCAGTACTGGGCGCTCGCGTTCCCTCCCGGTTACCCCCGATGGCTCCCAGTTACCCCCCAGTTTACCCCAGTTACCACCCAGGAATCCCAGTGCCCTCAGCCTCCCACGACGACACGCGTGTGCCTTGCACGAGCCTAGTGCGACACAGGGGGGCGGGGCTTGCCGCGGTGCTGCCCCCCATTGGCGGGAGGCGGGACACGGGCGGCGCCGCGCGGCCAATCGGGCGTCGAGGCCGGCGGGGCGGGAAAGGCGGGACTACAGCTCCCAGCGGCCCCCGCGGCCCCCCTCCCCTCCCCGCCCAGCCCAGCCCCGGGGCATGATGGGATTCGTGGTCCTCCAGGCACTGGCGGGGCTGTGGCAGGGAGGGAGCCCCGAACACGCGTGAGACCCGAACATGCGTGTGAGTCCCGAGCGTGCATGTGAGCCCAGAGCACGTGTGTGAGACCCAAACACGTGTCTGAGACCTGAACATGTGAGCTTGGAACATGCGTGTGAACCCTGAACACGTGTGAGACCCAAACATGCGTGTGAGCCTGGAACACCTGTGTGAGCCTCAAATACACATGTGAGACCCAAGCACGTGTGTGAAACCTGAACATATATGAGACCCAAACACGCGTGTGAGCCTAGAGAATGCATGTATGACACATGCCTAAGTGCTGAACACGTGTGTAAGACCCACAGACCCATGTGAGATCAGTACATGTGTGTGCGCTTGGAGTACATATATGAGCCTGGAGCACACACATGAATGTGGTACATGCATGTAAAAGCAGAACACGTATGTAAGATTTGTACAGGTATAAAACATACATACGTGTGAGAGCAGAACATACGTACAAATCTAGAGTACGTGTCAGAGATCAGCACACGCATGTGACACCAGCACATATATAATACATGCACGTGCATGTAAAAGTAAGGCATGTACAATTTTAGAGCACATATGACAGCCCAGCACACGTGTGACCCCAGAACACCCATGCAAGCCCGCTACATGTGTGTGAGCCTGATGTACATGTGTGGGCCCCATGCGCACGCCTGCGCCCAGAGCACACGCGTGTGTGAGCCGTGGTGCGTGTGGGAGAGCTCGGCCCCCACGCGTGTCCCTGGGGGGGGTCTGAGGGGTCCCGGTCCCGAGGGGGGGTCCGTGAGGGAAACCCGGTGCTGTTGGGGCTCCCGGTCCCGGGGGGGGGGGGAATCTGTGAGGGGAAGCCGGTGCTGGGAGTGGGATCCGTGAGGAAAACCCGGTGCCGTTGGGGCTCCCGGTCCCGGGGGGGGGAATCCGTGAGGAGAAGTCGGTCCCGTTGGGGCTCCCGGTCCCGGGGGGAGGATCCGTGAAGGGAAGTCGGTCCCGGGGGGGGATCCGTGAGGGGAACCCGGTCCCGGGGGAGGAATCCGTGAGGGAAACCCGGTCCCGTTGGGGCTCCCGGTCCCGGGGGGAGGATCCGTGAAGGGAAGTCGGTCCCGGGGGAGGATCCGTGAGGGAAACCCGGTCCCTGGGGAGGAATCCGTGAGGGGAAGTCGGTCCCGTTGGGGCTCCCGGTGCCGGGGGGAGGATCCGTGAGGGAAACCCGGTCCCGTTGGATCTCCCGGTCCCGGGAGAGGATCCGTGAGGGAAACCCGGTCCCGTTGGGGCTCCCGGTCCCGGGGGGGGGAATCCGTGAGGAAAACCCGGTCCCGTTGGATCTCCCGGTCCCGGGGGAGGATCGGTGAGGGAAACGTGGTGCCGGGGGGGGATCCGTGAGGGAAACCCGGTCCCGGTGGGGCTCCCGGTCCCGGGGGGAGGATCCGTGAGGGGAAGTCGGTCCCGGGGGGGGGATCCGTGAGGGGAACCCGGTGCCGGTGGATCTCCCGGTCCCGGGGGCGGGGGGGGGGAATCCCCGCGGCCCCTCAGAGGAGCCGCCGCCGCCGCCGCCGGCAGCTCGCCCCGCGCCGCGCCGCCCCGCGCCGCCCCGCCCCTGCCGCCGCGGCGGCCGCGGGGGATTGTGGGAGGAAGCGGCGGCAGCGCTGCCCAGCGAACATGGCCGCTCCGTGACCGCTCCCGCCGCCGCCGCCGCCGCCGCCCTCCGCCGCCCCCGGCCCAGCCGCCCGGCCCGGCCCCGGGGGCGCCGCCGCGGCGGGGCCCGCGCCGCTCCCTCCCTCCCCTTCCCCCCCCCCTTTCCCTTCCCCTTGGCCCCGGCTCCGGGCCCGGTCGCCGGGGCCCGGTGCCCGGCCGCGGGGCCCGGCTCGGCCCGCCCCGCCTTCCCGCGCCGGGGCCGCCGCGGCCCCCGCCCGCCCCCCCCCATGGACAGGAACTACCCGGCCGCCGGCTTCGGGGACCCGCTGGCCGCCGGCCCCGGCTGGACCTACGAGCGCTCCGCCAAGGCCAGGTGGGGCCCGCGCCGGCGGCGGCGGCGGCATGGGGCGGCGGCATGGGGCGGCGGAGGAGGGCGCCGGGGGGAGCCCGGTGCACCGGGGGCTGCGGGGTCGGGGGTCCCGGTGCACCGGGTGCAGGGGTGCAGGAGCCCGGTGCACCGGGGGGAGAGGTGCACGGAGCCCGGTGCACCGGGTGCTGCGGGGTCGGGGGTCCCGGTGCACCGGGGGGAGAGGTGCACTGAGCCCGGTGCACCGGGTGCTGCAGGGTCGGGGGTCTCGGTGCACCGGGGGGAGAGGTGCATGGAGCCCGGTGCACCGGGGGGAGAGGTGCACTGAGCCCGGTGCACCGGGTGCTGCAGGGTCTGGGGTCCCGGTGCACCGGGGCAAAAGGTGCATGGAGCCCCGTGCACCGGGAGCTGAGGGATCTGGGGACCCGGTGCAGCGGGTGCAGGGCTGCAGGAGCCCGGTGCACCGGGGGGAGAGGTGCACAGAGCCCGGTGCACCGGCTGCAGGAGTGCAGGAGCCCGGTGCACCGGGAACTGAGGTATCTGGGGACCCGGTGCACCGGGTGCAGGGGTGCATGGAGCCCGGTGCACCGGGTGCTGCAGGGTCGGGGGTCCCGGTGCACCGGGGGGAGAGGTGCTGGGTCCCGGTGCAGCGGGTGCAGGGGTGCTGGGTCCCGGTGCACGGGAGGGGGGGGGGAAAGGTGCCAGGAGCCGGTGCAACCGGGGGAGAGGTGCTGAGTCCCGGTGCACCGGGAGCTGGAGGACCTGGGGACACAGGGACCCTGGTGCACCGGGAGCAGGGGACACGGGGACCCGGTGCACCGGGGGGAAAGGTGCTAAAGACCCGGGTCCTCGTGCACCGGGTCCCCGCGTGTCCCCAAGGCGGGAGGGTGCTGGGTCCTCGTGCGCCGGGTCCCTGCGTGTCCCCAAGGAGGAGGGTGCCGGGTCCTCGTGCGCCGGGTCCCCGCGCGTCCCCAAGGAGGAGGGTGCCGGGTCCTCGCGCGCCGGGTCCCCGCGCGTCCCCAGGGAGGAGGGTGCCGGGTCCTCGTGCGCCGGGTCCCCGCGTGTCCCCAAGGGGGAGGGTGCCAGGTCCTCGTGCGCCGGGTCCCCGCGTGTCCCCAAGGAGGAGGGTGCCGGGTCCTCGTGCGCCGGGTCCCCGCGTGTCCCCAAGGAGGAGGGTGCCGGGTCCTCGTGCGCCGGGTCCCCGCGCGTCCCCAGGGAGGAGGGTGCCGGGTCCTCGCGCGCCGGGTCCCCGTGTGTCCCCAGGGAGGAGGGTGCCGGGTCCTCGTGCGCCGGGTCCCCGCGTGTCCCCAAGGAGGAGGGTGCCGGGTCCTCGCGCGTCGGGTCCCCGCGTGTCCCCAGGGAGGAGGGTGCCGGGTCCTCGCGCGCCGGGTCCCCGCGTGTCCCCAGGCAGGAGGGTGCCGGGTCCTCGCGCGCCGGGTCCCCGCGTGTCCCCAGGGGGGAGGGTGCCGGGTCCTCGCGCGCCGGGTCCCCGCGTGTCCCCAGGGGGGAGGGTGCCGGGTCCTCGTGCGCCGGGTCCCCGCGTGTCCCCAGGCAGGAGGGTGCCGGGTCCTCGCGCGCCGGGTCCCCGCGTGTCCCCAGGCAGGAGGGTGCCGGGTCCTCGCGCGCCCGGTCCCCGCGTGTTCCCGAGGAGGAGGGTGCCGGGTCCTCGTGCGCCGGGTCCCCGCGTGTCCCCAAGGAGGAGGGTGCCGGGTCCTCGCGCGCCGGGTCCCCGCGCGTCCCCAAGGAGGAGGGTGCCGGGTCCTCGTGCGCCGGGTCCCCGCGTGTCCCCAGGCAGGAGGGTGCCGGGTCCTCGTGCGCCGGGTCCCCGCGTGTCCCCAAGGAGGAGGGTGCCGGGTCCTCGTGCGCCGGGTCCCCGCGTGTCCCCAGGCAGGAGGGTGCCGGGTCCTCGCGCGCCGGGTCCCCGCGTGTCCCCAGGCAGGAGGGTGCCGGGTCCTCGCGCGCCCGGTCCCCGCGTGTTCCCGAGGAGGAGGGTGCCGGGTCCTCGTGCGCCGGGTCCCCGCGTGTCCCCAAGGAGGAGGGTGCCAGGTCCTCGTGCGCCGGGTCCCCGCGTGTCCCCAGGGAGGAGGGTGCCGGGTCCTCGTGCGCCGGGTCCCCGCGTGTCCCCAGGCAGGAGGGTGCCGGGTCCTCGTGCGCCGGGTCCCCGCGTGTCCCCAAGGAGGAGGGTGCCGGGTCCTCGCGCGCCGGGTCCCCGCGTGTCCCCAAGGAGGAGGGTGCCGGGTCCTCGTGCGCCGGGTCCCCGCGCGTCCCCAAGGAGGAGGGTGCCGGGTCCTCGCGCGCCGGGTCCCCGCGTGTCCCCAAGGAGGAGGGTGCCGGGTCCTCGTGCGCCGGGTCCCCGCGTGTCCCCAAGGAGGAGGGTGCCGGGTCCTCGTGTGCCGGGTCCCCGCGTGTCCCCAAGGAGGTGGGACCCCCCCGTGGTGTCCCCGCCGCCTGGTGTCCGGGGGCTCGCGGGGGCCTCGTTCCCGCTCGTTCCTGCTCCGTTCTTGCTCCCTGCTCGCTCCGTGCGCGTCCCCCCCCCGTGTGACCCGTCCCCCCCCCCCGGGTGACCCGTCCCCGCCGTGTGACACGTGTCCCCGCAGCCTGGTGTACGGGGGCTCGCGGGGGACCCACCCCGACGCCGACCTGCTGCACCGGCAGCCCTACGGTGCCCCCCCACCCGCTCCAGGGTTATGCCGCCAACCACCACCCCCCAGGTAGGCCACCGCGCGTCCCCTCCGCGTCCCCCTGTCCCCTCCGTGTCCCCCGGTCCCCCCCGGCCTTCCGTGGTCGCGTCCCCGGCGTCCCTGTCCCCGTGGTTGTGTCCCCAGCGTCACCGTCGTCCCCGCGGTCGCGTCCCCAGTGTCCTCGTGGTCACATCCCCATCATCTCTGTCCCCATTGTCCCCATCGTCCCCGCGGTCGCATCCCCGTCGTCACCGTCATCCCCATGGTTGTGTCCCCGCGGTCACGTCCCCGTCGTCCCCAGCGTCTGTGTCCCTGTGGTTGCGTTCCTGTCGTCCCCGCGGTCGCGTCCCCAGCGTCCTAGCGGTCACATCCCCAGCGTCCCTGTCCCCGTTGTCCCCAGCATCCCCACGGTCGCGTCCCCAGTGTCCCTGTCTCCATGGCTGCATCCCTGTCGTCCCCGTGGTCGCGTCCCCAGCGTCACCATCGTCCCCATGGTCGAGTCCCCAGCATCTTTGTGGTTGCATCCCCGCGGTCCCGTCCCTGCAGTCACGTCCCCGTCGTCCCCATGGTTGCATCCCCAGCGTCACCATCGTCCCCATGGTCAAGTCCCCAGCGTCCCCGTGGTTACATCTCCGCGGTTGCGTCCCCGGCGTCACCATCGTCCCCATGGTCGAGTCCCCAGTGTCTCTGTGGTTGCATCCCCACGGTTGCGTCTCTATCGTCCCTGCGGTCACGTCCTCGTCGTCCCCATAGTGGTCATGTCCCCATCGTCCCCACGGTCGCATCCTTCTTGTCCCTGTCCCCGGGGTTGCGTTCTCAGCGTCTCCATCATGGTGGCATCCCCATCGTGGTCGGGTCCCCCTCGTCCCTACGGTCGCGTCCCCATCGTGGTTGCGTCCCCATCGTGATCGTGTCTTCAGCGTCCCCATCGTGGTCGCGTTCCCCTCGTCCCTGCGGTCATGTCACCGTCGTGGTTGCGTCCTCATCGTCCCCACGGTCGTGTCCCCATCGTGTCCCCGCGCAGGACTCTCGGGGCTCTTCGAGACGGGGCTGCACCACGCGGGCGTCCCCACGTCCCCCTCGTCCCCGCGGTCGCATCCCCATCGTCCCCGCGTCCCCCCGTGTCCCCCTGTGTCCCCCCCGTGTCCTCGCACAGGACTGTCGGGGCTCTTTGAGACGGGGCTGCACCACGCGGGCGTCCCCGCGTCCCCCTCGTCCCCGCGGTCGTGTCCCCCTCGTCCCCGTGTCCCCCCGTGTCCCCGTGTCCCCATCGTGTCCCCGCGCAGGACTCTCGGGGCTCTTCGAGACGGGGCTGCACCACGCGGGCGTCCCCGTGTCCCCCTCGTCCCCGCGGTCGTGTCCCCTTCGTCCCCGCGTCCCCACGTCCCCCCGTGTCCCCCCGTGTCCCCACCGTGTCCCCGCGCAGGACTCTCGGGGCTCTTCGAGACGGGGCTGCACCACGCGGGCGTCCCCGGCCCCTCGTCCCCGCGTCCCCCTCGTCCCCGCGGTCGTGTCCCCCTCGTCCCCGTGTCCCCATCGTGTCCCCGTGTCCCCCCGTGTCCCTGCGCAGGACTCTCGGGGCTCTTCGAGACGGGGCTGCACCACGCGGGCGTCCCCGTGTCCCCCTCGTCCCCGCGGTCGTGTCCCCTTCGTCCCCGCGTCCCCACGTCCCCCCGTGTCCCCCCGTGTCCCCACCGTGTCCCCGCGCAGGACTCTCGGGGCTCTTCGAGACGGGGCTGCACCACGCGGGCGTCCCCGGCCCCTCGTCCCCGCGTCCCCCTCGTCCCCGCGGTCGTGTCCCCCTCGTCCCCGTGTCCCCATCGTGTCCCCGTGTCCCCCCGTGTCCCTGCGCAGGACTCTCGGGGCTCTTCGAGACGGGGCTGCACCACGCGGGCGTCCCCGTGTCCCCCTCGTCCCCGCGGTCGTGTCCCCTTCGTCCCCACGTCCCCCCGTGTCCCCCCGTGTCCCCACCGTGTCCCCGCGCAGGACTCTCGGGGCTCTTCGAGACGGGGCTGCACCACGCGGGCGTCCCCGGCCCCTCGTCCCCGCGTCCCCCTCGTCCCCGCGGTCGTGTCCCCCTCGTCCCCGTGTCCCCATCGTGTCCCCGTGTCCCCCCCGTGTCCCTGCGCAGGACTCTCGGGGCTCTTCGAGACGGGGCTGCACCACGCGGGCGTCCCCGTGTCCCCCTCGTCCCCGCGGTCGTGTCCCCTTCGTCCCCGCGTCCCCACGTCCCCCCGTGTCCCCCCGTGTCCCCACCGTGTCCCCGCGCAGGACTCTCGGGGCTCTTCGAGACGGGGCTGCACCACGCGGGCGTCCCCGGCCCCTCGTCCCCGCGTCCCCCTCGTCCCCGCGGTCGTGTCCCCCTCGTCCCCGTGTCCCCATCGTGTCCCCGTGTCCCCATCGTCCCCCCGCGCAGGACTCTCGGGGCTCTTCGAGACGGGGCTGCACCACGCGGGCGTCCCCGCGTCCCCCTCGTCCCCGCGTCCCCCTCGTCCCCGCGGTCGTGTCCCCCTCGTCCCTGTGTCCCCATCGTGTCCCCACGTGTCCCCATCGTCCCCCCGCGCAGGACTCTCGGGGCTCTTCGAGACGGGGCTGCACCACGCGGGCGTCCCCGCGTCCCCCTCGTCCCCGCGTCCCCCTCGTCCCCGCGGTCGTGTCCCCCTCGTCCCCGTGTCCCTATCGTGTCCCCATCGTGTCCCCACGTCCCCCCGTGTCCCCGCGCAGGACTCTCGGGGCTCTTCGAGACGGGGCTGCACCACGCGGGCGGCGCCGCCCCCGACGCCTCCGTCATGAACCTCATCTCGGCGCTGGAGTCGCGGGCGCCGCAGCCGGGGCCTTCGGCCTCCTCCCTCCTCTCCCAGTTCCGCACCCCCTCCTGGCAGACAGGTGCGGCTGGGAGCGCTGGGAGCCCCCCCGGGGGGGTCCCGTCCTGCCCCGGGGGGTCCCGTCCTGCCCCAGAGGATCCTTGTTTGCCCCGGGGGGTCCCAACCTGCCCCCGAGGGATCCAACCTGCCCCGGGGGGGATCCAACCTGCCCCAGAGAGTCCTTGTTTGCCCCGGGGGGGCCCTAACCTGCCCCGGGGGGGTCCCATCCTGCCCCAGAGGATCCCTGTTTGCCCTGGGGGGGGCCCTAACCTGCCCCGGGGGGGTCCCTATTTGCCCCAGGGAGCTCATATCTTGCTCCCAGGGGTCCCTATTTGCCCCGGGGGGTCCCATCCTGCCCCAGAGGATCCTTGTTTGCCCCGGGGGGGGCCCTAACCTGCCCCGGGGGGGTCCCTATTTGCCCCGGAGGGCCCATAACTTGCTCCCAGGGGTCCCTATTTGCCCCCGGGGGGTCCCCATGTGCCCCAGAGGGTCCCTGTTTGCCCTGGGGGGGGCCCTATTTGCCCCGGGGGCCCATAACTTGCTCCCAGGGGTCCCTATTTGCCCCTGGGGGGTCCCTACATGCCCCAGAGGATCCCTGTTTGCCCCAGGGGTGTCCCCATGTGCCCCAGGGACCCATAACCTGCCCCAGAAGATCCTTATTTGCCCCGGGGGGGGAGTCACTGCTTGCCCCAGGGGGGTCCCTACTTGCCCCGGGAGGTCTCTATGCGCCCCAGGGAGCCTTTAACCTGCTCCAGGGGGCCCCTATTTGCCCCAGGGGGGTCCCCACGTGCCCCAGAGAGTCCTAACATGCCCCAGGGGGTCCTTATGTGCCCCAGGGGGGCCCCTACGTGCCCTGGAGGGCTCCTGCTTGCCCCAGGGGGGCCCCTACTTGCCCCAGGGGGGTCCTTATGCACCCCGGAGGATCCCTACGTGCCCCAGGGGGGCCTCTACTTGCCCCAGGGGAGTTCCTATGTGCCCCAGAGAGCCCCTACTTGCCCCAGGGGGGTCCCGACTTGTCCCAGAGGGTCCTGACTTGCCCCAGGGGGGTCCCTACATGCCCCAGAGAGTCCCCACATGCCCCAGAGGGTCCTGACTTGCCCCGGGGGGGTCCCTATGTGCACCAGGGGGGATCCGCACGTGCCCCAGAGGGTCCCTACTTGCCCCGGGGGGGGGTCCGCACGTGCCCCAGGGGGTCCCTGCTTGCCCCAGGGGGGTCTCTACATGCCCCAGGGGGTCCCTACTTGCCCCAGGGTGGTCCCTATGTGCCCCAGAGAGTCCCCACATGCCCCAGGGGGGTCCCTACATGCCCCAGGGGGGCCCTTACTTACTCCAGAAGGCCCCTATTTGCCCCAGGGGAGTCCCCACGTGCCCCAGAGAGTCCCCACGTGCCCCAGAGGGTCCCTGCTTGCCCCAGGGGCGTCCTTATGTGCGCCAGAGGGTCCCTATGTGCCCCAGGGGGTCCTTATGTGCCCCAGGGGGGCTCCTACGTGCCCTGGAGGGCTCCTGCTTGCCCCAGGGGGGTCCCTATGTGCCCCAGAGGGTCCTGACTTGCCCCAGGGGGGTCCCTATGTGCCCCGAAAGATCCCGACTTGCCCCAGGGGGGTCCTTATGTGCTCTGGAGGATCCCTACGTGCCCCAGGGGGGCCCCGACTTGCCCCAAGGGTGTTCCTAGGTGCCCCAGAGGGTCCCGACTTGCCCCAGAGAGCCCCTACTTGCCCCAGGGAGGTCCCTATGTGCCCCAGAGAGTCCCTACATGCTCCAGAGAGCCCCAACTTGCCCCAGGGGGGTCCTTATGTACCCCGGAGGGTCCCTACGTGCCCCAGGGGGGTCCCTACGTGCTCTAGAAGGCCCCTATTTGCCCCAAGGGGACTCCTACTTGCCCCAGGCGCCCGTAACCTGCCCCGGGGCGGTGAGAGGGGGGTCCCTATTTGCCCCCCACCCCGGGGAGAGCGCCCGCAGCCCGGCGCCGGTTCCCCCCCTCCGTGACGCGCCTCCTCCCGCGCCCTCCGCGCAGCCATGCACACGCCGGCGCCGGCCGAACTCTTCATCTCGGGCGCCATCCCGGGCTCGGGCACGTTCCCGTCGTCGTCGGCGCTCAGCGCCTACCAGCACCCGGCGTCGTTCAGCGGCCGCAGCTTCCCGGTGAGCTCGTCGCTGAGCCTGCAGGACGCCGCCTTCAGCCCCAGCTCCAACGGGCTCCTCTCGCCGCACGACCCGCTGCTGCACATCAAGCCGGCGCAGGGCAGCGTGCCGTCGTCGCTGAGCTTCGAGCGCCTGGGCAGCGCCGTGCTGGGCCCCGGTTTGCCGGCGCAGAGCTCGGCTTACCGCAGCGCCCAGGAGTCGGCGTCCCGCCACTTGCCGTCGCAGTTCAACCTGCTGCCGTCGTCGCTGGCGGCGCCCGCCGAGCAGCCGGCGCAGCTCTACAACGCCTCCGTCTTCGGCGGCGCGCCCGCCATGGAGCGGGCCGTGCCGCGCCAGGACAGCGTCATCAAGCACTACCAGCGGCCCGCCGGCGCCCAGCCGGGCCTGCCGCCCGCCGCCCACTCGCTGCAGCACTACCTGAGCTGCGGCGGCGCCTACCAGCAAATGCCGCACCGCGCCGGCCTCTCCTGCAGCCCCTTGGGCGAGCAGTCGCCCGCCGCTTCCGAAGCTTCCCAGCAACCTCCCAAAACGGCCCAAGCCGCTCGGCAGGAAGCGGCGCCCGGTTATCGACCCATCATCCAATCGCCCGGTTATTCCGGCACCGGCGCCGCCGCCGCCTCCACTTCCAAATCCAAAAGCTACTCGGCCTCGCGCCAGCCGCCCCGCTCCACCGCCACCCCCAAGTGCCAAAGCAGCTACACCTCGTCCACGCCGAAAGCCAGCTCCGTCATCGCCAGCCAGTCGCCCGCCTACTCGCCGGGCCAGCCGCAAGGTTTGCTGGCCATGGGGCAAGCGGGCGGCTACGGCGGCGGCCAAGCGCAGAGCCTCTCCGCCGTCAGCCAGGCCTCGCAGGCTTTCGGCGGCACGCCGGCTCCCGAGCTGCCCGGCGGTGCCAAAGCGCCCAGTTACCCGCCGGGGCAGGCTCAACCGCCTCAAAACGCTCCGGGCGCTCCGGCTTTACAACCGTGCGTCAGCCAGAGTCAAACGTACTCGCCGGAACAGCTCCAAGCGCTTCCGTACGGCGTCCAACCCGAGGTGAGCCAAGCGGCGGGTTACGGGCCGCCGCACTCGCAGGGTTTGCCCACCGCCAGCCCCTCGCTCAGCTACAGCACCGGGCACTCGCCGGCGATGCCGGCGCACGGCCAAGGCCTCGCTTACGCCCACGGCCAGAGCCTCAACGACTCCAGCCCTTCGCAGATCATCCGCCCCTTGCAGTCGCCTCCGGCCAACCGCCCGCAGAGCGTGGCCTCGCCGGGCCAGTCGCAAAAATACCTCGGCTCGGTGCTTTCGCCTTCTTTCATGGCGCCGGGGCCGGGGCCGGGTTACGGCGCGGCGCCGGCGGCTTTGGAACGAGGGGCGGCGTACGGCAAGGCGAAGAGCGAAGCCGACCTGCTGGGCGCCGAGCGCACCGAGGACGAGGATTTCCTCATCCAGCACCTGCTGCAGGCTCCCAGCCCGCCGCGGGGACCGGCCGAGGGGCTGGCGCAGTGCGAGGAGCGCGGCGCCAAAGCCCTGGCGGCTTACGGCGCTCTGGCCAAACCCGAGGAACGTTACCACCTGCAGAGCGTCATCCGGCCCAACTCCAACCTGGAGAGCCAAGCGCTGGAGCTCTCGCTGCAGGGCCTCAAGGAGAAGAAGAAGAACGAGCGGCCCAAGGACTATCCGCACGCCCGCTCCACCCCGGAGGCTCTGGCCACCTCGGTGGTGCATTACGGCCACCAAGCGGGCGCCCTCGACTCACTACGGGCAGGACATGAAGAAGTCGGTGGAGCACCTGCAAGGCGCCCACCTGGACGGCGGCGGCGGCGGCGGCAAGGAGCTGCCCCAAGCTCACTCCTACCTGCAGAAGACGCCCGAGCACGGGCGCCTGGTGGCCGAAGCGCCCGCCCTGGAGCCCCACGGCTTGCTGTTGGATTCGGCGCCCGATTTGGCTCCGTTGGCTTTGGCGCCGGCTCCGGGCGCCCCGGCGCAGGGTCAGCTGTTGCAATCGGTGTTGACGCACACGCAGAGCCAGCTGCACCCGCGGGCCAAGGGCCGGGCGCCGCTGGACGTGCACCTCTTGGAGCAGCAGCAGCGCATGGCGCCGCCGCCGCCAGCCGGGCGCCCCCGTCGCCGCAGCTGCAGCTGCAAGCGCTCGAAGCTCACCTGCACCAAGCGCACGTGCGCTCGCAGGCGCTGGAGCCGCAGGCTTCGCCCCGGCTGCGGGCGCAGCTGCAGCCCGAGGCCATGGAGGTGCTGCCGCAAGGCGCCTTGCCGCAAGCGCAGGAGATCCAGGATTTCCTGGAGCCCGAGCTCGCCCTGGAGCCTCACCTGGGCCAAGGCGGCGGGGGTGCAGGCGCCCGCTCACCTGCTGCCGCCGCCGCCAGCCGCCCGCCTCCTCCTCCTCCTCCTCCCGCCGCCGGCGCCGGCTTGGAGCCCGAGGCGTCGCAGCAAGTGCCGCCGGCGCCGCTGGAGCCCAAGGAGCAATCCGTTCGAGGGCGGCAGCCCGGCGGGCGGCAAGCAGCGCTTCGTGCCCCTCACCTCCATCTGCTTCCCCCGATTCGCTGCTGCAGGACGAGGACCGCAGCTTCTTCCCCCGGCATGGAGGACATGTTCGGCCCGCCGCCCTGCGGCCCCGACGACTTCCCCAAAGCCGCCTGCGCCGACGACGAGGCGCCGGGCCTGGAGCGGCCCGAGGGCCTCAAGGCGCCCGCTTACGACATGCTGCCGCCGGGCCAGAGCTACCCGGGCTTCTGCGGCGGCTGGGTTGGGGCGGCGGCGGTGACGGCAACGGCGAGCAGCACTTGGCGCTGGAGGCCGCCAAGCACGAGCTGCCTTCCACCGTCAACGCCGAGCCGCTGGGGCTCATCCAGAGCGGCCACGGCGGCGGGTGACGGCGGTGGCGGCAGCAAGCCGCCCTTGGCCTCCCCCCATTTTCTGCTCTTCCAAGCCCAAGAAGCTGCTCAAAACCTCCTCGTTCCACCTGCTGCGCAAGCGGGAGCCCTTCCCGCCGCCCAAGAAGACCTACGCGCAGGAGTACGAGTTCGAGGACGACGAGGACAAGGCGGACGCCCCCGCCGACATCCGCCTCAACAGCCGCCGCCTGCCCGACCTGCTGCCCGACCTCATCTCCAGCTGCCGCGCCCGCCCCAGCCTCAGCCCCATGGGCGACATCGACTTCTGCCCCCACCCCGGCGCCCACGACGGCCCCAAGAAGCGCTGGCCGCAAGCCCACCAAGCCCAAGCGCGAGGGACCCCCCCGGCCCCGCGGGCGCCCCCCGCATCCGGCCCCTGGCCGAACCCCACGGCCTCCTGCCTCCCGACGGCCCCCAAGAAACCCCGGGGACGGGGACGGGGACGGGGCAAGAAGGGACCCGAGGACGGGGCCGACGGCAACGCCCTGGAGCCCCTCAAGCCCCTCAAGGTGACGGAGGTGGGGGCTCCGTGGGGGGATTTGGGGGGCCCTGGGGGGGTTTGGAGGGGCTGGGGATGCTCTGGGGTGGTGGGATGGGGTGTTTTGGGGGTGCTGGGGGGGTTTGGAGGAGCTGGGGGTGCTCTGGGGTGGTGGGATGGGGTGTTCTGGGGGACGCTGGGGGTGTTTGGGGGGTGCTGAGGGTGTTTGGAGGGGCTGGGGGTGCCCTGGGGTGGTGGGATGGGGTGTTTTGGGGGTGCTGGGGGGGTTTGGGGGGCACTGGGGGGGTTTGGAGGGGCTGGGGGTGCTCTGGGGTGGTGGGATGGGGTGTTTTGGGGGTGCTGGGGGGGGTTTGGGGGGCACCGGGGGGGCTATTGGGGGTATTATGGGGGGCTACAGGGACACCGGGGGGGTCTCGGGGGGCACTGGGGGACTATTGGGGTATTCTGGGGGATCTTGGGGGGCTATCGGGGTATTTGGGGGGTCCTGGGGGGGCTATCGGGGTATTATGGGGGATCCTGGGGGGTCCTGGGGGGCTATTGGAGTATTAGGGGGGGTCCTGGGGGGCTGTTGGGGTATTATGGGGGATCCTGGGGGATCTTGGGGGGCTATTGGAGTATTATGGGGGTTCTGGGGGACTATTGGGGTATTCTGGGGGGTCCTGGGGGGTCCTGGGGGGCTATTGGGGTATTATGGGGGGTCCTGGGGGTCCTGGGGGGCTATTGGGGTATTCTGGGGGGTCCTGGGGGCTATCGGGGTATTATGGGGGACCCCGGCGGGTGCCAGGAGAGGCCCTGACGCCTCCGCGGGTCTCTGCCCCCCCCGTCCCCCCCCCGGCGCAGATCAAGCTGGCGGTGCCCAAGGGGGGCGAGGGGGCCGCCGGGCGAAGCGGGGGCCCCCCCGGGCGCCCCGCCGGGCGAGGGGCCCCTGGACAGCAGCCAGACGCGCGAGCGCATCAAGCAGAAGATCAAGGAGGTGGAGGAGAAGCAGCCGGAGATGAAGTCGGGCTTCATGGCCTCCTTCCTCGACTTCCTCAAGTCCGGCAAGCGGCCAGCAGCTGCCGCCGGCCGCCACCAGCCCATCCAAGACGCCCCGGGTGCCCCCGGCTCCCCCCTTCGCCGTGGGGCCCCCCATGCTGCCGGGGGGCCTGGACGGGGCCGAGGGCGAGGGCTTGGTCATGGCCTGCCCCAGCCCCTGCAAGCGGCTCGACGAGGAGCTCAAGCGCAACCTGGAGACGTTGCCTTCCTTCTCCTCCGACGAGGAGGACTCGGTCAGCAAGAACCAGGACCTGCAGAAGAGCATCTCCCTCCGCCATCTCCGCCCTCTACGACCCCGCCGACCGCAAGGACCCCGACCCCGCCGGTGGGTGCCTTAACCCCCCCCTTTTTAGGACCTTCTTGGGCCTCCTAGACCTCCTCCGTGGCTCTCCGGGGCCCCTAGATGTTCCCTGGGACCCCTTGATACCCCTCGGGACCTTCTTGGGAACCCTAGATACCCTCTGGGACCCTCCTGGGGCTCCTTGCTACCTCCTCAGGACTTTCGGGGGTCCCCTAGATACCCCTGGGTCCCCTAGGTGCCCCCTGGACCCCTCCAGGGCACCTAGATGTCCCCGGGACCCCTTGATACCCCTCGGGACCTTCCGGGGAACCCTAGATACCCCTGGGTCCCCTAGGTGCTCCCTGGACCCCTCCAGGGCACCTAGATGTCCCCGGGACCCCTAGATACCGCCCAGGACCTTCCTGGGAACCCTACATACCCTTGTGGGATCTTCTTGGGTCCCTTGATACCCTCTGGGACCTTCCCGAGCCCCTAGGTATCCCCTGAGACCCCTAGATACACCCAGGATCTTCCTGGGGCCCCTAGATGTTCCTTGAGACCCCTAGATATGCCCCCAGGACCCGTATTTACCCCCTGGGACCCTCTTGGGATGCTTACGTACCCTTCAGGTCCTTCTGAGGGCTTCTAGGTACCCACTAGGATCTTCCTAGGACCCATAAATGTCCCCCAGGAGTCCTAGATATGTCCCTGGGTCCCCTAGGCACCCCCTGGATCTCTCCAGGGCACCTAGATGTCCCCAGGACCCCTAGATACCCCCTGGGACTTTCCTGGGGACCCCTAGATACCCTTGTGGGACCTTCCAAGGTCCTTAGATACCTTCTGAGACCCCTTAGATATCCCCAGGGTCTTTTTGGGGTCCCTAGATGTTCTCTGAGACCCCTAGGTACACCCCCCCGGACCCATATTTACCCCCTGGGGCCCTCCTGGGACCCCTAAATGTCCCCCAGGACCCCTAGAGACCTCCCCAGCCCCCTGGGACCCCCCTGGGACCCCTAAATGTTCCCTGGGACCCCTAGAGACCCCTCCAAGACTCCTGGGATCGCCTGGGACTCCTAAATGTCCCCTGGGAGCCCTAGAGACCCCCCCAGACCCTCCTGGGGCTCCTAAATGTCCCCCGAGACCCCTAGAGACCCCCCCCAGCCCCCTGGAACCCTCCTGGGACCCCTAGAAACCCCCCCCAGACCTTCCTGGGGCTTCTAAATGTCCCCTGGGACCCCTAGAGACCCCCCCAGACCTTCCTGGGGCTTCTAAATGTCCCCTGGGACCCCTAGAGACCCCCCCCCCAGACCCTCCTGGGACCCCTAAATGTCCCCTGGGACCCCTAGAGACCCCCCCAGACCCTCTTGGGACTCCTAAATGTCCCCCGGGACCCCTAGAGACCCCCCCCCCAGACCCTCCTGGGACCCCTAAATGTCCCCTGGGACCCCTAGAGACCCCTCCCGAGACCCTCCCAAGACCCCTGGGACCACCCGGGACCCCTAAATGTCCCCTGGGACCCCTAGAGACCCCTCCCGAGACCCTCCCAAGACCCCTGGGACCACCCGGGACCCCTAAATGTCCCCTGGGACCCCTAGAGACCCCCCCCGAGACCCCCTCAAGACCCCTGGGACCCCCCCTGGGACCCCTAAATGTCCCCCGGGAGCTTCCCTGAACCCCCAGGTGCCCTCGGGACCCTCCTGGAGCCCCCTTCGCTCCCCCCCCCCCCAGAGCTACATCTCCCCCCCCCCAATATCGCGATATGGAGGAAGGGGGGGGGGGGGGGACACCCCACGTCACGTGTCCCCGTGCCCCACGTCACGTGTCCCCCGCAGACGCCCCCCCCCGGCGGAGGAGAAGCCGCCCAGCCCGGCGCCCTCGGAGGGCTCGCAGCCGGAGCCCCCCGCGGCGGGTGGCGGCATCGGCGGCCTCCTCGGTGCCACCATCGGCAGCGGTGGCCTCCTCGGCGTCCCCCCCCGCGGCCAGGCCCCCCCCCCCCCGAGGTGCCGGTGGGCCCCGGTGGTGGCGGTGGCGGTGGCGGCGGCGTCGCCGGAGCGCGAGGAGCCCGAGGACTCGCGGCCGCTGCACCTGGCCAAGAAGCAGGAGACGGCGGCCGTGTGCGGCGACACGGACGAGGACGAGGCCGAGAGCGGCGGCGAGGGCATCTTCCGCTGAGCGCGACGAGTTCGTCGTGCGCGTCGAGGACATCCAGGCCCTCAAGGTGGGCGCCGGGAGCAACTGGGAGGCACTGGGAGGCACTGGGAGGGACTGGGGAGACGCTGGGAGCGATGGGGAGGAACTGAGAGAGATTGGAGAGACGCTGGGAGCGACTGGGAGTGATGGGGAGGCTCTGGAGAGACACCGGGGTGGACTGGGAGTGATGGGGAGGGACTGGGGAGGCACTGGGAGGGACTGGGAGCGATGGGGAGGGACTGGGGAGGCACTGGAGCGACTGGGAGCGATGGGGAGGGCCTGGAGAGACACTGGGAGGGACTGGGAGTGATGGGGAGGGACTGGGGACACTGGGAGGGACTGGGAGTGATGGGAGGGACTGGGGAGCACTGGGAGAGACTGGGAGGGACTGGGGAGCACTGGGAGGGACTGGGAGGCACTGGGAGGGACTGGGGAACACTGGGAGAGACTGGAGGGACTGGGGGGCACTGGGAGGGACTGGGAGGGACTGGGAGAGACTGGGAGTGATGGGGAGGGACTGGGGAGATACTGGGAGGGACTGGGGAGCACTGGGAGGGACTGGGAGGGCCTGGGAGGGACTGGGAGGGCCTGGGAGTGATGAAGAGCGACGGGGGGGGGGCTCTGGGAGAGACTTTGAAGGACCAGGAGGGACTGGGGGTCTCGGGGCCGGGGGGGGGGGAATAGGCACTGGGAGGCACTGGGAGATACTGGGAGGGCCGGGGGGGGGCCCGGGGGGGGGGGTCGGGGCAGCCCGGACCCCCCCCCCCAGCTGGCCCTGCAGACAGGCCGTGAGCCCCCCCCGATTTGGGGGGGGGACGGGATGGGATGGGACGGGACGGCACTGGGAGGTCTCTGGAGGGCACTGGGAGGCACTGGGAGGCACTGGGAGATACTGGGAGGCACTGGGGGGCCCGGGGGGGGGGTCGGGGCGGCCCTGACCCCCCCCCCCCGCCCCCCCCTCGCCCCCCCCAGCTGGCGCTGCAGACGGGCCGCGAGCCCCCCCCCCCCGATCTGGGGATGGGATGGGATGGCACTGGGAGGGCACTGGGAGGCACTGGGAGATACTGGGAGGCACCGGGAGGGCCGGGGGGGGTCGGGGCGGCCCTGACCCCCCCCGCCCCCCCTTGCCCCCCCCAGCTGGCGCTGCAGACGGGCCGCGAGCCCCCCCCCATCTGGCGGGTGCAGAAAGCCCTGCTCCAAAAATTCACGCCCGAGATCAAGGACGGGCAGCGGCAGTTCTGCGCCACCAGCAACGTGAGTGGGGGGGGGGGGGGACACGGGGACCCCCCCCCCGGGAAGGGGAACCCCTCCTCTGGGAAATGGGGACCCCCCCCGGGGAAACGGGGACCCTCCTGGGGGAGATGCGACCCCCCCCTGGGGGAAACGGGGACCCCCCCCCCGGTCCCTGGGGGGGTATTTGGGGTCGGGGGGTGGCAGAGGGGGTCCTGGGGGGTCCCTGGGGGGGGTATTTGGGGTCAGGGGGGTTCCCTGGGGCTTCCCTGGGGGGGTATTTGGGGTCGGAGGGAGCCTGGGGGGTGTCCCCTGGGGGGGTATTTGGGATTGGGGGGGGGGGTCCCTGGAGGATATTTGGGTTGGGGGGCAGCAAAGGGGGTCCTGGGGGGCTCCCTGGGGGGGTATTTGGGGTCGGGGGGTGCCTGGGGGTGCCTGGGGGTATTAGGGATTGGGGGGGCCTGGGTGGTCCCTGGGGGGGTATTTGGGGTCGGGGGGTTTCTGGGGGGGGGGTCCCTGGGGGGGTCTTTGGAGACGGGGGGGTGGCGGGGGGGGTCCTGGGGGGGGTATTAGGGGTCGGGGGGGCCTGGGGAGCTCCCAGGGGGGGTCTTTGGGGTCGGGGGGGACCTGGGGGGGTCCCTGGGGGGGGTATTTGGGATCGGAGGGAGCCTGGGGGGTCCCTGGGGGGGTATTTGGGGTCAGGGGGGTCTTGGGGGGTTCCCGGGGGGGTATTTGGGGTCGGGGGGGACCTGGGGGGTCCTGGGGGGGTATTTGGGGTCAGGAGGTGGCAGAAGGAATCCTGGCAGGACCTGGGGGGTTATGTGGGGCTGGGGGGGGGGGTCTCAGGGGGTTATTTGGGGCCAGGGGGCACCTGGGGGGGGGTCCTGGGGGGGTATTTGGGGTCAGGGGGCACCTGGGGGGGTCCCTGAGGGGATATTTGGGGTCAGGGGGTGGCGGGGGGGTCCCTGGGGGGGTATTTGGGGGTCGGAGGGAACCTGGGGGGGTCCCCGGGGGGGTATTTGGGGTCGGGGGGGGGGCTGGGGGGGTCCCTGGGGGGGTCTTTGGGGTCGGGGGGGGCCTGGGGGGGTCCCTGGGGGGGTATTTGGGGTCAGGGGGGCAGGGGGGGGTCCCTGGGGGGGTATTTGGGGTCGGGGAGGGCCTGGGGGGGTTTCCCGGGGGGTATTTGGGGTTGGGGGGGGACCTGGGGGGGTTCCTGGGGGGGGTATTTGGGGTCAGGGGGGTCCTGGGGGGGTCCCGGGGGGGTATTTGGGGTCGGGGGGGTGGTGGTGGGGTCCCTGGGGGGGTATTTGGGGTCGGGGGGGGCCTGGGGGGGTTCCCGGGGGGTATTTGGGGTCGGGGGGGACCTGGGGGGGTCCCTGGGGGGGTATTTGGGGTCGGGGGGGGCCTGGGGGGGTCCCGGGGGGGGGGTATTTGGGGTCAGGAGGTGGCAGAGGGAATCCCGGCAGGACCTGGAGGTTATCTGGGGCTGGGGGGGGGGGGGGCTCAGGGGGTTATTTGGGGCCAGGGAGCAGCGGGGGGGGGGGGTCCGGGGGGGGGTTATTTGGGGCACCCTGACCCCCCCCCCTCCGTGTCCCCCCCCCCGCAGTACCTGGGCTATTTCGGGGACGCCAAGAACCGGTACCAGCGGCTCTACGTGAAGTTCCTGGAGAACATCAACAAGAAGGACTACGTGCGGGTGTGCTCCCGCAAGCCCTGGCACCGGCCCCTCGCCGCCGTCAGGTGGGGACACGGGGACACGGGGACACGGGGGACGTGGGGGGGACACGGGGACATGGGGACGCGGGGGGGGACACGGGGGACGCGGGGGGGGACCGCGGGGGACGCGGGGAGCCGGGGGACGCGGGGGACGTGCGGGTGTGCTCCCGCAAGCCCTGGCACCGGGCCCCTCGCCGCCGTCAGGTGGGGACACGGCGGGGACACAGGAACACAGGGGGGACATGGGGACGTGGGGACATGGGGAGGACGCAGGGGCACAGGGGGGACATGGGGGGACATGGAGGAACATGGGGGGACATGGGGGGGACATGGAGGGACATGAGGGACATGGGGGACATGGGACATGGAGAGACATGGGGGACACAGGGGGACATGGAAGGATACGGGGGGACATGGAGGGACATGGGGGACATGGACATGAAGAACACGGGACATGGAGGGACATGGAAGGACACGAGACATGGGGGACATGGGGGACATGGGACATGGAGAGACATGGGGGACACAGGGGGACATGGAAGGATACGGGGGGACATGGAGGGACATGGGGGACATGGACATGAAGAACACAGGACATGGAGGGACATGGAAGGACACGAGACATGGGGGACATGGGGGACATGGACATGGAGAGACATGGGGGACACAGGGGGACATGGAAGGATACGGGGGGACATGGAGGGACATGGGGGACATGGACATGAAGAACACAGGACATGGAGGGACATGGAAGGACACGAGACATGGGGGACATGGGGGACATGGGACATGGAGAGACATGGGGGACACAGGGGGACATGGAAGGATACGGGGGGACATGGAGGGACATGGGGGACATGGACATGAAGAACACAGGACATGGAGGGACATGGAAGGACACGAGACATGGGGGACATGGGACATGGGGGGGGACACGGACACAGGGACGTGGCAGGGGCCACGAGGACCAATGGACATGGGGACACGGAGGGGCG
The DNA here is from genome assembly GCF_036417845.1 of Apteryx mantelli. NCBI lineage: Eukaryota > Metazoa > Chordata > Aves > Apterygiformes > Apterygidae > Apteryx > Apteryx mantelli. The sequence goes on from NC_090011.1 coordinate 2,069,720, forward strand.
ACAAGGCTGGGGGGGGACATTTTGGGGGGTCCCCATCACCTTGGGGACCCTTTGGAGGGGATCCCCCTCCCCCCCCCACTTCCCAGGGGACCTTTTAGGGTCCCCACAGCCCTTAGGGACATTTCGGGGTCCCCTTGTAACCCCCCCTTCCCCCCCCCCCCCCCCGCAGGAGGCAGAGCCAACCCAAAGCCGCCGGCCCCAAAACCCCGGCGCCCCCCCAAAGCCGAGAAACCCGGCGGCCCCGACAAGCCCCCCCAAAAGCGAGCGCCCCGACAAGCCCCCCCGGCCCGACAGACCCCCCAAAGCCGAGAAACCCCCCAAAGCCGAGAAGCCCGAGGCCCCGGCCCCCCGGCGCCGGCCGCGGGGCCCCCCCGGCCCCCCCCGGGCCCCCCCAAACCCAAGCCCAAGCCCCCCAAAGTCAAGGCCGAGCCCCCCCCCAAAAAGCGGAAAAATGGCTCAAGGAGGCGGCGACGTCGTCCGAATCCGAGTCCAGCCCCGACCCCCAGAGCGAGGAGGGTGAGCCGCCCCCGCCGGCTTTCGGGGGGCCCCCTGGGGGGGGGTTGGGGGGGCTCCTGGGGCTATTTGGGGGGGGATTTGGGGGTCTTTCGGGGGCCCCCGGGGTTTGTTTTGGGGGGATTTGGTGTGTTTTGGGGGGCCCTGGGGCTTTTCGGGGGGGGGATTTGGGGTGTTTCGGGGGCCCCTGGGGTTTGTTTTGGGGGGATTTGGGGTGTTTGGGGGGGGCCCTGGGACTTGTTTTGGGGGGATTTGGGGTGTTTCAGGGGCCCCTGGGGTTTGTTTTGGGGGGATTTGGGGTGTTTTGGGGGGCCCTGGGGCTTTTCGGGGGGGGGATTTGGGGTGTTTCGGGGGCCCCTGGGGTTTGTTTTGGGGGGATTTGGGGTGTTTGGGGGGGGGCCCTGGGACTTGTTTTGGGGGGATTTGGGGTGTTTCAGGGGCCCCTGGGGTTTGTTTTGGGGGGGATTTGGGGTGTTTGGGGGGGCCCTGGGGCTTTTTGGGGGGGGATTTGGGGTCTTTTGGGGGCCCCTGGGGTCTTTCAGGGGCCCCTGGGGTTTGTTTTGGGGGATTTGAGGTCTTTCAGGGGCCCCTGGGACTTGTTTTGGGGGGATTTGGGGTGTTTCAGGGGCCCCCTGGGGTTTGTTTTGGGGGGATTTGAGGTCTTTTGGGGGCCCCTGGGGTCTTTCGGGGGCCCCTGAGGTTTGTTTTAGGGGGGATTTGGGGTGTTTTGGGGGGCCCCTGGGGTCTTTCGGGGGCCCCTGGACTTGTTTTGGGGGGACTTGGGGTCTTTCGGGGGCTCCTAAAGTTTGTTTTGGGGGGATTTGGGGGTGTTCTGGAGGGCTCTGAGGTTTTGGGGAGCCCCTGGGGCTTTTGGGGGGGATTTGGGGTCTTTTGAGGGCCCCTGAGGTTTTGGGGGGCCCCTGGGGCTTTTTTGGATTGTTTTGGGGGGATTTGGGGGTGTTCTGGGGGCCCCTGAGGTTTTGGGGGGCCCCTGAAGCATGTTTGGGGGGGACTTGGGGTCTCTTGGGGGCCCTGGGGTTTTGGGGAGCCCCTGGGGCTTGTTTGGGAGCGGATTTAGGGGTCTTTTGGGGGCCCTTGGAGTTTGGGGAGTTCTTGGGGTCTTTGGGGGACCCCTGGGGTTTGTTTGGGGAGGATTTGGGGTGTTTTGGGGGCCCTGAATTTTTTGGGGGCCTGGGGCTTGTTTTGGGGGATTTGGGGGTCTTTCAGGTGCCACTGGAGTTTGTTTTGGGGGATTTGGGGGTGTTTTGGGGGGCCTGAGGTTTTTGGGGGCCCTGGGGCTTATTTTGGGGGGATTTGGGGACTTTTGGGGTCCCCTGAGGTTCTGGGGGGCCCCTGGGCTTCTTTGGGGGGATTTGGAGTCTTTTGGGGGCCCCTGGGTTTGGGGGGAGGGCCAAGGAAGGGGCGGGGCTCCTCCTGTGGGCGGGGCTCTCCTCAAAGGGGGCGGGGCTCATTAAAGGTGCAAGGAGGTGGTTCCCTCGGGGAAAAGGGTGGGCGGGGCCCTTCCTGATGGGTGGGACTCCCAGTTAAAAGGGGCGGGGCTCTCCAGTAGGGTGGGGGCATGGCTGAAAGGGGCGGGGCTCCCCTTTAAAGGGCCAGCACACCTCTGTAACCCACCCCAGCCTGGCATTGGGTGCTGCCCTGCGTTGAAAGGAGTGGGCGGGGCCTTCCCTTGTGGGCGGGGCTCGGGCCCCCTAGGTGGGCGGGGCTCCGCCTTAAAGGGGCGCCACCCTCCGCAGAGCGGGCGCCCCCGGGGCGGGTGCTGAACACGCGGGCCATGAAGGAGATGTACCGCAGCTACGTGGAGATGCTGGTGAGCACCGCCCTGGACCCCGACATGATCCAGGCGCTCGAGGACACCAACGGTGAGCCCCGCCCCTGGCCCCGCCCCCTCCGGACCCCACCCCCCCTGCGGCCCCTCCCCCGGCCCCCGCTAACGCCGCCCCTCGCCCCCAGATGAGCTCTACCTGCCGCCCATGCGCAAGATCGACGGCATCCTCAACGACCACAAGAAGAAGGTCCTCAAGCGGGTGACGCTGAACCCGTCCTTGCAGGTGGGCTGGCCGGGGGTGCGATGGGGCTGGGGGGGGCTGTAATGGGGCTGGGGGCTGCAATGGGGCTGGAGGAGGTTCTTGGGGGCTTGCAATGGGGCTGGGAGAAGGTTTTATGGGGCTGCAACAGGGCTGAAGGAGATTCTTGGGGGGCTGCAGTGGAGTTGGGGGGCTGTAATGGTGCTGGGGGCTGCAATGGGGCTGGAGGAGATTCTTGGGGGGCTGCAGTGGGGGTGGAGAGAGGTTGTGGCCATCGCACTGGGGCTGGAGGGGGGTCCTGGGGGTCAAAATGGGCCTAGGGGGTCCTGGGGGTCACAGCAGGGCTGGGGTGGGGTCCTGGGGGGCTGCAGTGGGGCTGAAGGAGGGTCCTGGGGGGCTGCAGTGGGGCTGGAGAGGGGTGTCCTGTGGTGTCTCCAGATGACATTGGGTGCCATGGTGCCCCATGGGTGCCCATAGGTGACGTTGGTGCTATGGGGATCCCTAGATGATGTTGGGCGCCGTGGGTGCCCCGTGGGTGTCTGTAGATCATGTTGGGTGCTGTGAGTGCTATGGGGATCCCTAGATGACGTTGGGTGCCGTGGGTGCCCCATGGGTGTCCATGGGTGACATTGGGTGCTATGGGATCCCTAGATGATGTTGGGCGCCGTGGGTGCCCCGTGGGTGTCTCCAGATGACATTGGGTGCCGTGGGTGCCCATGGGTGTCCATGGTGACATTGGGTGCTATGGGGATCCCTAGATGATGTTGGCGCCGTGGGTGCCCCATGGGTGTCTCCAGATGACATTGGGTGCCGTGGGTGCCCCATGGGTGTCCATAGGTGACGTTGGGTGCTGTGGGGATCCCTAGATGATGTTGGGCGCCGTGGCGCCCCATGGTGTCTCCAGATGATGTTGGGTGCTGTGGGTGCCCATGGGTGTCCATAGGTGACGTTGGGTGCTATGGGGATCCCTAGATGATGTTGGTGCCGTGGGCACCCCATTGGTGTCTCCAGATGACGTTGGGTCCCGTGGGTGCCCCATGGGTGTCCATGGGTGACGCTGGTGCTATGGGGATCCCTAGATGATGTTGGGCGCCATGGGTGCCCCATGGATGTCTGTAGATCACGTTGGGTGCTGTGGGTGCCATGGGGATCCCTAGATGCTGTTGGGTGCTGTGGGCGCTCCATGAGCATCTCTAGATGATGTTGGACATCCCGGGTGCCCTGGGAGGTCCATAAATGATATTGGTGCTATGGGTGCCCCATGGATGTCTCCAGATGACCTTGGGTGCTATAGGTGCCCTGTGGAGGTCCATAAATGATACTGTGTGCTGCGTACATGCCCCATGGGTGATTTTAGGTGATGTTGGGTGACATGGGTGCCCATGGAGGTCCATAAATGACATTGGGTGCTGCGCGTGTGCCCATGGGTGTCTGTAGTAATGTTGGCTGACATGGGTGCCCCGTGGAGGTCCATAAATGATATTGAGTGCTGCACACGTGCCCCATGGTGTCTCTAGGTGATGTTGGGTGACATGGGTACCCCATGGAGGTCCATAAATGACATTGGGTGCTGCGCACGTGCCCCATGGGTGATTTTAGGTGTTGCTGGTGCCGTGGGTGCCCGTGGAGGTCTCTAGATGACGTTGGGTGGCCCGTGGGTGCTGGTGGCGTCCGTAGGAGATGCGAGGTGCGCGGGAGGGGGGTGCCGGGATGTCCCCGGGGCCCGCGGGTGACGCGGCCGCCCCCCAGGAGGCCCTGCACACCTTCCCCCAGCTGCACGCCGAGCCCGGGGAGTCGCTGGTGAAGCTGCGCCCCGGCGGCGAGCCCTACAACCGCAAGACCCTCAGCAAGGTCAAGAGGAGCGTGGGCAAGCCCAGGTATGGAGGTCCTGGGAGATCCTGAGGGTCCTGGGGGGTGGTTCTGGGGGGTCCCAGGTGGTCCCAAGGGTCCTGGGGAAGTCCTGGAGGTCCTGGGTGTCCCAGGAGGTCCCCACAACCACAAGACCCTCAGCAAGGTTGAGAAGAGCCTGGGCAAGCCCCAGGTATGGAGGTCCAGAAGGTCCTGAGGGTCCTGAGTGGCGGTTCTGGGGGGTCCCAGGGGGTCCCAAGGGTCCTGGGGGAGTTCTGGAGGTCCTGGGGAAGTCCTGGAGGTCCTGGGTGTCCCAGGAGGTCCCACAACCACAAGACCCTCAGCAAGGTCAAGAGAAGCCTAGCAAGCCCCAGGTGTGGAGGTCCTGAGGGGTCCTGGAAGTCCTGAGGGTCCTGGGTGGTGTTCTGGGGGGTCCCAGGTGGTCCCAAGGGTCCTGGGGGGGTTCTGGAGGTCCTGGGGGAAGTCCTGGAGATCCTGGGTGTCCAGGAGGTCCCCGCAACCACAAGACCCTCAGCAAGGTCAAGAGAAGCCTAGGCAAGCCCCAGGTGTGGAGGTCCTGAGGGGTCCTGGAAGGTCCTGAGGGTCCTGGGTGGTGGTTCTGGGGGGTCCCAGGTGGTCCCAAGGGTCCTGGGGGGTTCTGGAGGTCCTGGGGGAAGTCCTGGAGGTCCTGGGTGTCCCAGGAGGTCCCCGCAACCACAAGACCCTCAGCAAGGTCAAGAGAAGCCTAGGCAAGCCCCAGGTGTGGAGGTCCTGAGGGGTCCTGGAAGGTCTGAGGGTCCTGGGTGGTGGTTCTGGGGGGTCCCAGGTGGTCCCAAGGGTCCTGGGGGGTTCTGGAGGTCCTGGGGGAAGTCCTGGAGGTCCTGGGTGTCCCAGGAGGTCCCCGCAACCACAAGACCCTCAGCAAGGTCAGAGAAGCTAGGCAAGCCCCAGGTGTGGAGGTCCTGAGGGGTCCTGAAGGTCCTGAGGGTCCTGGGTGGTGGTTCTGGGGGGTCCCAGGTGGTCCCAAGGGTCCTGGGGGGTTCTGGAGGTCCTGGGGAAGTCCTGGAGATCCTGGGTGTCCCAGGAGGTCCCCACAACCACAAGACCGTCAGCAAAGACCCTGGCAAGCCCCAAGTACGGAGGTCCTTGGGGGGGGGGAGTCCCAGGGGGTCCTGAGGGTCCTGGGGGGGGTTGTGGGTCTTGAGGTGCTCCTGGGGGTCCCCACAATTTCAAGACCCTCAGCATGGTAAGGAGGAGCCTGGGCAAGACCCAGGTTGGGGGTCCCGAAGGACCTGGGGGGATCTTGGTGGGGTCTCAGGGGCATCTGAGGGTCTTGAGAGGGTTCCTGGAGGTCCCAGGGTGTGGTGAGGGGTCTTCTGGGGGGTCCTGGAGATCCCATGGGGTCCTGAGGGTGCTGGGGGGGGGTCTGGATGTTCCCAGGGTGTCATTGGGGGGGCTGGGGGTGTCCGGGAGGGGGACTTAGGGCCACCTGAGGGTCTGGGGGGGGTTCCTGGAGGTCCTAGGGTGTGGTGAGGGGTCTCCTAGGGGGTCCTGGAGATCCTATGGGGTCCTGAGGGTGCTGGGGGAGGTGCTGGGGTCCCAGGGGCTCAGGGGGGTCCCTGCAGGACGGGTTTCGGGGGGCCACGGCTGAGCCCCCCCCGTCCCTGTCCCCACCACACAGGAGTTCAAGGTGGAGGTGGAGAAGTCCTTCTTCTACACGCTCTACCACTCGCTGCACCACTACAAGTACCACACCTTCCTGCGCTGCAAGGACGAGGTGAGACCCCCCGCATCCCCCCGCGTCCCCCCGCGTCCCTCCGTGTCCCTCCTCACTGTCCCCATCACCGTGTCCCACCCTGCACCTCATGGCTGCGTCCCATCTCCATCTTCTGTCATTGTCCCCATCGTTGTGTCCCATCCCTGCACCCCATGGCCGCGTCCCATCTCCATCCTTTGTCACTGTCCCTATCACCATGTCCCATCTCCATGTTCTGTCACTCTCCCCGTCACCGTGTCCCGTCCCTGCACCCCATGGCCACGTCCCATCTCCATCTTCTGTTCCTGTCCCTGTCCCTGTCACCGTGTCCCATCTCCATCTTCTGTCCCTGTCCCCATCGTTGTGTCCTGTCCCTGCACCCCATGGCCACGTCCCATCTCCATCTTCATAGTCACTGTCCCCATCGTTCCATCGTTGTGTCCCGTCCCTGCACCCCATGGCCACATCCCGTCTCCATCTTCTGTCACTGTCCTCATCATCACGTCCCATCACCACGTCCCATCTCCATCTTCTGTCACTGTCCCCATCGTTGTGTCCTGTCCCTGCACCCCATGGCCGCATCCCGTCTCCATCTTCAGTCACTGTCCCCATCGTTCCATCGTTGTGTCCTGTCCCTGCACCCCATGGCCACGTCCCATCTCCATCTTCTGTCACTGTCCCCATTGCCATGTCCCATCCCTGCATCCCATGGCCATGTCCCATCTCCATCCTTTGTCAAGGTCCCCATCACCATGTCCCATCTCCATCTTCTGTCACTGTCCCCATCGCCATGTCCCATCCCTGCATCCCATGGCCATGTCCCACCTCCATCCTTTGTCACGGTCCCCATCACCATGTCCCATCTCCATGTTCTGCCACTGTCTCCATTGCTGTGTCCCATCCCTGCACCCCATGGCTGCGTCCCATCTCCATCTTCAGTCACTGTCCCCGTCGTTCCATCATTGTGTCACTGTCCCTGCACCCCATGGCCATGTCCCATCTCCATCTTCAGTCACTGTCCCCATCACCGTGTCCCATCTCCATGTTCTGTCACTCTCCCCATCACCGTGTCCCATCCCTGCACCCCATGGCCACGTCCCATCTCCATGTTCTGTCACTCTCCCCGTCACCGTGTCCCGTCCCTGCACCCCATGGCCGCGTCCCACCTCCATCTTTTGTCACTGTCCCCGTCGCCATGTCCCATCTCCATGTTTTGTCACTCTCCCCGTCTCCATGTCCCGTCCCTGCACCCCATGGACACGTCCCGTCTCCATCTTTTGTCACTGTCCCCATCACCGTGTCCCATCTCCCATCCCTGCATCCCATGGCCATGTCCAACCTCCATCTTCAGTCACTGTCCCCATCGTTCCATCGTTGTGTCCTGTCCCTGCACCCCATGGCCACGTCCCATCTCCATCTTTTGTCACTGTCCTCATCACCGTGTCCCATCCCTGCATCCCATGGCCACGTCCCTTCTCCATCTTCAGTCACTGTCCTCATCACCATGTCCCATCCCTGCATCCCATGGCCACGTCCCATCTCCATCTTCAGTCACTGTCCTCATCACCGTGTCCCATCCCTGCATCCCATGGCCACGTCCCTTCTCCATCTTCAGTCACTGTCCTCATCACCGTGTCCCATCCCTGCATCCCATGGCCACGTCCCTTCTCCATCTTCAGTCACTGTCCTCATCACCGTGTCCCATCCCTGCACCCCATGGCCACGTCCCATCTCCATCTTCAGTCACTGTCCTCATCACCGTGTCCCATCCCTGCACCCCATGGCCACGTCCCATCTCCATCTTCAGTCACTGTCCTCATCACCGTGTCCCATCCCTGCATCCCATGGCCACGTCCCATCTCCATCTTCAGTCACTGTCCTCATCACCGTGTCCCATCCCTGCATCCCATGGCCACGTCCCTTCTCCATCTTCAGTCACTGTCCTCATCACCGTGTCCCATCCCTGCATCCCATGGCCACGTCCCATCTCCATCTTCAGTCACTGTCCTCATCACCGTGTCCCATCCCTGCATCCCATGGCCACGTCCCATCTCCATCTTCAGTCACTGTCCTCATCACCGTGTCCCATCCCTGCACCCCATGGCCACGTTCCATCTCCATCTTTTGTCACTGTCTCCATCACTGTGTCCCACCTCCATCCTTTGTCATGGTCCCCATCACCACGTCCCATCTCCATGTTCTGTCACTGTCCCCGTCGCCGTGTCCCATCCGCGGGCTCGTCGCCGCCCCCGTGTCCCACCCCCGTCCCCGCCGCCGCCCCGGCGTCCCGCCCCCGGCGGTGACGGCGCGGGCGTCCCCTCCGCCCGCAGACGACGGCCATCGAGGGCCAGGACGAGGACCTGGGGCAGGAGGAGGTGGTGCAGCAGTGCATGCGCAACCAGGCCTGGCTCGAGCGCCTCTTCGACTCCTTCAGCGACCTCCTCACGCAGGCCCAGACCAAGTGCGCGTGACCCGGGGACGGGGACGCCCCCCCCCCCGGGATGGGGACACCCCCCCGCCACGGGGACACCCCCCGCCACGGGGACATCTCCCGCCACGGGGACGTTCTCCCCAACGGGGACATCCTCCGCCACGGGGACGTTCTCCCCAACGGGGACGTTCTCCCCAACGGGGACATCCTCCGCCACGGGGACACCCTCCGCCATGGGGACGTTCTCCCCAACGGGGACATCCTCCGCCACGGGGACACCCTCCGCCACGGGGACGTTCTCCCCAACGGGGACGTTCTCCCCAACGGGGACATCCTCCGCCACGGGGACATCCTCCACGACGGAGACGCTCCCCGTGATGGGGACGCTCTCCAGGACAGGGACATTCTCCAAGACGGGGATGCTCCACGGATTGGGGACACCCCACGGATTGGGGACGCCCCACGGATGGGGACATCCTCCAGGACGGAGATGGTCTCCGGGACAGGGACGCTTCCCGGGGTTGGGGACGCCTCCTGGGACGGGGGCGTCCTCCGAAATGAGGACGTTCTCCTGGGAAGGGGGCACCCCACGGATGGGGGCACCTCCTGGGATGGGGACACCTTCCAAGATGGGGACGTTCTCCTGGGATGGGGACGTTCTCCAAGATGGGGGCATCTCCTGGGATGGGGACACCTTCCAAGATAGGGACATTCTCCTGGGATGGGGACATTCTCCAAGATGGGGACGTTCTCCTGGGATGGGGACGTTCTCCAAGATGGGGGCATCTCCTGGGATGGGGACACCTTCCAAGATAGGGACATTCTCCTGGGATGGGGACATTCTCCAAGATGGGGACGTTCTCCTGGGATGGGGCCACCTCCTGGGATGGGGACGTTCTCCAAGATGAGGATGTGCTGGGATGGGGACCCCCCCCAAGATGGGGACCAATTCCAGGATGGGGACGTCCTCCAAGATGGGGACGTTCTCCTGGGACGGGGCCACCTCCTGGGATGGGGACGTTCTCCAAGATGAGGACGTTCTGGATGGGGACCCCCCCCAAGATGGGGACCCCCCCCAAGATGGGGACCAATTCCAGGATGGGGACGTCCTCCAAGATGGGGACGTTCTCCTGGGATGGGGCCACCCCCTAGGACTTGGGGACCCCCCCTGCCAGAGATGGGGACCCCCCCCAGGAGAAGGAGACCCCCCCCTCTCCTTGGGGACAAGGACCCCCAATGTGGGGACAAGGACCCCCCCCAGGATCAGGATTCCCCCCTCCATGGGCTCCCCCCCCCTCCCCAGCACCCCAATTTTGGGGGCCCCCCCCCGGGGCATCGGAGGGAGCGAGGGGCTTCACCCCCCCCAAGCCCCCCCTTAAAAAAAGGGGGGGGTCCGGGGCCCCCCCCCACGTGTCCCCCCCCCCCCCCGGAGCCCCCTTATTTATATATATATGTATAAATGTCTATTTAGTAGCCTCCATCCTGGCGGGGGGGGGGGGGGGGGCCCGGACGCCTGGGCCCTCTCCCTTTTGGGGGGGGGGGACACACACACACCTGGGTCCCCCCCCCCTTCCAGGAGGAGCCAGGACTCCTGGGCCCCTCGGCCTTTGGGGTGAGAAACAGGGTTTTTGGGGGTGTGTGGGGGGGGGCACCCGGACTCCTGGGCCCCTTTTCCATGTGCCCCCCCCCCCAAAAACCGGGACCAGCCCATTCCCCCCCCCGCCCCCCCCCCCCCCGCCGGGGTGTCCTGTATATAAGTATTAAAGGGGGGGGGGTTGAGGGGGGGGTCCCAAGCCAACGGGGGGGGTGTTTCCCCCCCAAAAAAGGGGGGGTTCCCCCCCCAAAATAAGGACCATCAGCCCCCCCCACCCCAAAATCCACCCCCCCCCTATTTATTGCCAAGTCCCCTCCCCCGGCTGGCTGGATTTTGGGGGGGGGGGGGAGGAAAAAATATAAAGGGGGGGGTGTTTTGGGGGGGCCGGGGGGGGTTTTTTGGCGGGGGGGGGCTTGTACATAGTGTATAGGGTCAAAGTCTCTATGTATCATATCGTATCGCCGGGGCCCCCCCCTCTCCTTCCCCCCCCCCGGGGCCGGATTTTTGCCCCCCCCCGGCCCCAAATTTGCCCCCCCCCCGGCCCCCATCGCCCTCCCCCCTCTCGGTTCTTTTTTTTTGTTGTTTTTTCCTCATTTTTTTTTTAATTATTATAATTATTATTATATATATTGGGGGGGTTCTGCGCCCCCCCCGCGTCACTCCTGTCGTCCCCCCCCCCGCCATGAAAACGTATCGCCCCCCCCCAAAAAAACCCCACCCAAATCCCCGAATCCGGCCCCAAACCTGGGGCTCTACCCCCCTTTCCCCCCCCCGCGCCCCCCGCCCCGGGGTATTTATTGGGGGCGGTTTCGGGGAGGGGGGGGGGAGCAGCAGCGGCGGGGGGGGGGGGTCGCGCCGCCTCTTCCCCCCCCCCCCAATTTCCGCGTTTCCCCCCCCCCCCCCTTTTCTACGGTGTATCGTGTCCGTGTTCGCGGCCGCCGCGGGTTCGTGTCGTGGGTGTTGCCGAGACCTTTTTATCGTTGCCGCGTGTCCGCAGCCTCCTTCTTTTTTTGGGGGGGGGGTCTCGGGGTGGGGGGGGGCTCGGGAAGCTGCGGGGGGGGGTCTCGCACGAGGGGGACTCGCACTTGTGCAGTGTGGGGGGGGTCTCGCACAAGTGGGGGGGGTCGTTGCACCGGGGGGGGGTCTCACACGGGGGGGGGGGTCTCGCACGAGGGGTTTTTGCAGGTGGGGGGGGGTCTCATATAGCTGCGGGGGCCTGATGCCGCTGTGGGGGGGGGGTCTCATACGAGTGGGGGGGGTCATTGCACGAGGGGGTCTTGCACAAGGGGGGGTCTCGATCTGGGGGGCTCGTAGAAGTGTGGGGGGGTCTCACATGAGGGGGGTCTCGCAGGAGTGGGGGGGGGTCTCGCCCGAGTGGGGGCTCTTGTGTGTGTGTGGGGGGGCTCACACGAGTCGGGGGGGGGCTCTCGCACGAGGGGGTCCCGTAGGACTTGTGGGGGGGGGTCTCACGCCTGGGGGGGGGCGTCACGCAAGGGGGGGGGACATCGAACGACGGGGTCTCACATGAGCGCGTGTGATTCTCCCCCCCCCCGTTCCCGTGACGCCCCCCCCGGCCCACGCGTGACCCCCAGCCCCTCCCGCACACGCGTGTGCACGCCGGCTTTAAGGCACTTTAATGTGTTGTTCCCCCCCCCCCGAGGAGGGGGGGGGCTCTTTGGTATTTACAGCGCTTGGGGGGGGGCTGAGGCCCCCCCAAAACTCGTGGCACCGATGGGGACGCACGCAGGCGCACGCGTGTTTTCCCGTGTTCGCACGGGGAACGTGCGGGGCCCCCCCCACGGCGGCGGGGGGGGGGATGTAAGCGAAGCTGGGGGCCCCCACCCGGACGCCTGGGTCCTTTTGGGGTGGGGGGGGGACCCCAAAAAGGGGCGTGGAGGAGCCCCAGGGACCCCAAAGTGGAGGTCTGGGGGGGGGGCTGTGAACAAGGGGGGGTCCTGGGGCCCCAAAGTGGGGGTTTGGTGTGGGGGGGGCGCTGTGAAAAAGGGGGTGCGGGGACCCCCAAAACGGGGAGCTGGGGGGAGGCCCCAAAATGGGGGTTTGGGGGGGGCCAAGACTCCCCGAAATGGGGGTCTCAGGAAGCCCCAAACGGCCCCCCCCACGAGGGAGAGGAACCTGGGGACCCCCAAAACTGGGGGGGGCCCCTACCTGGATGGGGGGGTCCCTAAAAAAAAGATTTTTGGGTGGGGGGGGCATCATGGAGGAACATCCAGAGCCCCCCCAAAACCAAGATCTGGGGGGAGGGGGTGTCCCTGTGAGAAAAGCCCCCCCACACACACTTGGGGGGGGCACCCCACACCCCCTTGATTGGGGGGGGCAGTTAGAGGAGGGCACAGGGGCAGCCCGCCGCCTCCTTGCCCCCGGGGGGGGCCGCCAGCGCCGGGGGGGTCTCCTGCTCCTGGAAGCGCCTGCGGGAGAGCGAGAAAGGGGGGGTGAGACAATGCGTTTTGGGGGGGGTA